>NC_133122.1:35475631-35775631 GCF_033568475.1 Henckelia pumila
AAGCCGGTTGTGCTTCAGGGAGAGTGGGGAGGGTAACTAGTCTAGGGAACATTGTGAGCAGTTACGTTGAAGTATAGACTTGAGAAACTAGATTCTCTTGAGGAGAATTTGGGCTTGTTGTGTTGGCACAATGTTGGGAATAGTGTTTCCTGATTAGAGGTGTTGAGCACCGAGAAATTTTGGAACCATTAGATGGTTAATTTTGATTAGTGATTCGACGATTGTCGTAAGCCAATCAGTTATAATTTGGTCTTCGTCAGTCTAAGACTTTTCCTTGAGACGATGATCTCGGTCAAGCGGATGTTTGTATCCTTCGTGATCAGGAAGATCGTGGTCCGAGTGAAAGATGTATCAGTGTTACGATACGCTAACGCTAGGGAAGTTCGATTGTCGACCAGTAGCGCAGTAATTTTCAGCTGGGAAAATGTTAATGCGGTTCAGCATTAATGAAGCTTGCAGATAATTCGACAGGAGTCTGAGTGTGTCGGAGAATATTTCGACCAGACACTCGAACAAGGGTTTCTTGTACGTTCTCGAGGTTTTACCCTAGATTTCGAGGATGAAATCTTTTAAGGGGGGGAGAATGTAGTGACCCGTATCCAGAATTAGCGATTAATGAGTATATTAATCGTGTAATCATATTTAGATTAAGTAAAACATGATTAAGAAATTCCAAATGGGTTAACGGAGTCCAAAAATGGATTCAGAACACTCGAAAATAGCCGGGAAGGTCTCGAGGATCCGGAGGGTTTGGAAGCTCCGAACCAAGTCAGGAGGCTCCGAACTCAGGATCGGAGGCTCCGAAGTGGATCGGAAGCTCCGTCGATGAGATCGGACGTTTCGATTGGGACCAAGGCACATATCATCGCTGATGTCAGCAAAGTGACGTCATGGCTGACGTAATATTGGGCGATCGGACACTGCGAAGGTGGGATCGGAGGTTCCGATCATGTTCGGACGTTTCGAACCAGGTTTGAAGGCTCCGAACTTCGCCTATAAATAGAGGTCCGAAATTTCATTTTCAACTCGCACCTCTCCTTTTCCTCTCTCAATTCCTAGGCCTTCTAACTCAGATCTAGGGAGTTCTGGGCATCCTATTGGGAATCCGAAAGTGGCATAGCGATTCCGACGTCGAGGCGAAGATGTGCCTAAGTTTTGAGGCAATTGTCATCAGCGGGCTGACGACGGACGCAGGTATAGCTATGGTCTCCTTAAAATATTTAGGAGTATGTAATAGCTTAATTAAGGCTTTTAGAGCTTAATTATTGATGCATGAGTATTTGCATTGTAGAGCTGATATAGGCTTGGAACCTAGAGTGGGACTGCTAGGAACTGCCTGTATTAAGGTACGTAAGTACAGACTGAGATAGCCAGCGGGTTTTGCATGCTTATATGTTGCATTTGTGTGTCATATTATTATGCAGCATGTGCATATCATATTGTGTCTGTCCATCTTGTGAGATGAGCCATGTAGGGCCACTCAGCCCTGTCTGGACGGGTGATGTCTAGTGCCCAGTGACTGACGGGTCATGGGTGATTAGCATCTGGGGACACAGTCCACGTCCTATAGGAATGAGCAATGTCGACAGGGTTTGCTCCCCGAGTTGTACCACTCATGTCCTAGGCGCCATTACTGAGCAGTTATATACAGTTATCCCAGATATGGATACCCTATCATTTGCATGCATCATATTTGTATGTTTTACCCAGTGCTTTCGTATTGAGCTTAGAGCTCACGTCCAGTCTTTTCTGTGTATCTGGACACCTCATTTGACGGGGCAGGTGTAGGTGCAGGGTGGAGCACTAGGAGCTTGGAGTAACCAGTGACCAGTAAAGACAGCAGGATTAGCTGTAGGTTTTGCCTTTAGGCTATTTATTCTATTTGGTTGTATAAATCGAATTGGTTTAACCGGTTGTATTCTGCCGGTCTGTTTTTATTTAAGTCTTCCGCAGCGATTTATTTAATGCATGTTTAATTATAATCTTAACTCTGATTAGGTAGCGGATCCGGGTAGGGTTGCTACAATAGGTATTCATTCTAAACTTTTATAAATTCTATGGATATCTAGTGGTATCCAAAATAAAAGTCCATGGTGTAACGCCCAAAAATTTGCTACGTAAACCGCATGCATAAGTTATAACTAGGGGATTTAATTATTTAAAAATAAGTTCAAAAGAGGTTAAATGATTTTATGTGATGTTACGTGTATTATGTGATTTAGTTGCATGTTTTAATGTTATTATAGCATTTAACCCATTATTATGAGATTTACGAATTTATTTGAGATAGAGTATTTTGTGATCGCGTAGACGGGACCATGAACGAATGAGATAAAAGTTTCCATCGAAATTTATGTCTAATGTTTTTTAGGGTCTTAAATAATTATTTTAAGATATATTTTGAATAAATTATGAGTTTTATATATATGAATATTTAAAAGTCCATTTTTCAACATATTAGGCCATTTTATGGACTTTTAGTGTACTTTTAAAAAAATGATCTTATTAATTACGAAAATTAAGATTTTTATGATTGAAAATTTATGTTTTAAATCTTATAATTAATGGACCAATATATTTAGGCCTATTTAACTAAAATATTAAAGTCTAGCCTGAGTAGTATGCAAATATATATTATATCTCGGTACATTCTCCTTCAACCCTTTCTTCCTTACGCCTTCATCAGATTTCCTCACCTCTTCAGCCGACAAACACACACCCCAAGAAAACACACTCACGATAATTGAAGAAATTTTGAAGGTCCCAAACTCCGTTCGTCCTGGACAACCGATCTATACGATGGTAACGTAGTTTCGAGCGTATTTAACACAAATGCACGTTTCAAATCCATTCTTGGACACTTGAACCGTATTTCAATGTTTTTTAAGCTTGATTGATCTGATGTATGCCTACATTTTCTGTTAGAGTAGATGCCCTGCAAGCCAAATATTGGTCAGGGATTTTATTGACTCAAGTGTAATAACAATATTTATTTTAATATAATTAATCTTTTATCTGGCATTTTCTTTATCTGTATACCCATGCAAGTTGCATAGATAAAGACCTTGAATATACTATAGTAAGATATGAGGTTGTACATACGATGACAATCATGAAACACATATTATTAATTACTGTATATTCTAAATTAAGTTCCTAGTCGATTGGGCCGTCCAAAATAAGGATAAGGATCGCTCGAGCTCGAGACTAGAATCTGTGATGATGTGTATATTCCAAAACCAACAACTTCTAAGGTTCCATGCTTCTAACATTCAAAACATCATTTACAACCCGAGCCCTCACGTGCTAGACTCTCTCCCAGCTTTCAATGACGTCGATGATCAGCTCCTGCCCTCTCTGTTGTCATGCACACATACAAAACAAGACAACAGCCGAATAAACTCCGGTGAGATATAATTCTCAGTATAACCAACATATCGAAAGCGTTAAATAAATCATATTAACTCTATTTAAAACTCAACTCAACAAATAGAGTACTCAAACGCTTTAAATACGATTTGATTCATATAACTTCGAAGCCATCAAGATTCATAAATGATCTTGACATGGATATCCATCTAACGAATTCGTAAACGACTCGCAAATAAGGTTAACCGCAACCTTGGCTTAGAATCAATTCGATATAACACCATATCAACTCAAATTTAAAGATCCACTACCTGAGATTGATCGACAACACCACAATCAAATAAAAACATAAACAAGTATGTGATTTTTGCGGGCCAACTCAAAGATAATCGTTCTTGAGTTTCAAAGTCCCTACTTCGCGATGTCATCATTATACCTTCGTTTATCGAGGTTCTGAACTCTTCAAATCTGGTTGATATAATCAAAATACATATATCAAACTTCATATCAATCTATCATGTCAGAAACGAACCAAAACCATCAAGATTTCATCAATCAAAACCATTTCAAACCTCAATCAACTTTCTTCGGTTCAAAGTCGGTGTCTCGTGTTGTTAAGCCTTAAAACTCAACTGAAATTGAACAAGACACATACTTTAACATTTACAATATCTTAATAACAACTTCAACTCAGAATTCGGCTATCAAAACAGTTCCAAAACTCGATTAAACGACGTAGCGATTCAAAATCGGTAACCGACGTAATCCCGACTTCGAAACTTGTAACTCCAATTCATATACCAGCATATAACATATAGAACTCAGCCATAAGACATCTTATCAGCTGTTATAATCATCGATATACATGCTACAAAACATAATCAATCCCTTCAATCATCTAACTTTGATCCGGTTCAAAAATAGAAACGATACCAACGTAAGAACACAATCAACAACCAAAATTCTGATGTCTGCTCCATAATGATTTCGAAATCCATAAAACACAGCATAAAACTTACACGAGATCGAAGCCCTCTTTGTAAGGATTCCAGAACACTTTACGGAATCGAAATCGGACAACCGGTTCAAAAGTTATGGCAATTCGAAAATCAAACTTTCAAAAAAAACAAATAAGATCTCGGCTCTGTTTCTCAATTTCTGAATAAGGAATGAAGTACACGTGCAAAAGCTGAGTAATCCAACACAAATCTGATAACTTTCAATAAAATTGCACTTTAGTCCCTAGATTCTTCAATAATTGCAATTTGGTCCTCGGTCCTTATTTTAATTCAATTTCAATCCTAAATAATTTAAGAATATTAGAATTTAAATCAAAACTCTAAATATTTCCAAATTAAATATACTCGGATTAAAATTAAATAAATTCGGATTAATTTCTAATTAATCCCGGGTCTTACATTTCTCCCCCACTAAGACATGAGTTCGTCCTCGAATTCATAAACAGTATAGATATGCAGTCCGCATGCTCATAAGAATAAAAAATAACTGAAAACTGAATAAGAAAATAAGTAAGGAAATCGTTGCTTCATATCTTCTTCGACTTCCCAAGTCGCTTCTTCAACTACGGACCTACTCCATTGAATCTTCACCAATGAAATGGTCTTCATTCGGAGTTGCTTCGTCTTTCTATCAAGAATCTGAATAGGTTGCTCGAAATAACTAAGAATGTCATCCAATTCAGCTTCATCGGAGTGAATCACATGAGATGCATCAGATATGTATTTCCTCAACATCGATACATGAAAGACATCATGTATTCCAGATAAAGACATAGGAAGAGCGAGTCGATAAGCTAGATTGCCTATCTTCTCGAGAATCTCATACGGCCCAATATACCTCGGAGATAATTTCCCTCGTTTACCAAATCGAACGGTGAAATCTTCAGAAACACTCTATCTCCCTGATCAAAAGATAACGGCCGTCGTCGTACATTTGCATATCTGGTATGTCTGTGCTGTGCTGTTCTCATTCTCTGCTGTATCAGTTTCACCTTTTCAGTCATCTGTCTGATCATATCTGGCCCTAACTCAGGTACCTCAGAAACATCATCCCAATACAAAGGTGATCGACACTTCTTTCCATATAACGCTTCGAATGGTGCCATCTTTATACTCGTCTGATAACTGTTGTTATAAAAAAATTCCACGAGTGGTATAGAATTTTGCCATGTAACACCAAAATCAAGTACTACAGCTCTAAGCATATCCTCAAGCGTCTGAATAGTTCGTTCAGATTGACCGTCGGTTTGAGGATGGTAAGCAGTACTCAAATGTAAATGCGTACCTAGAGCTTCCTGTAGGCTATGCCAAAAGTGCGAAGTAAACCTCGGATCTCGGTCAGATACAATCGACTTTGGCACACCATGAAGTCTTACCACTTCTCTAATATAAAGATCCGCCATTTGATCATGACGATAAGTCATTCGATAAGGAATAAAGCACGCAGATTTCGTCAATCTGTCAATGATCTTCCAAACAGCATCGCATCCTCGAGATGATCGTGGCAACTTCGTTACAAAGTCCATGGAAATGTGATCCCATTTCCATTCAGGAATTGATAAACTCTGTAATAAGCCACCCGGTTTCTTTCTTTCAGCCTTCACCTGTTGGCAATTCAAACATTTGGATACAAATTCAGTCACATCAGACTTCATTTGTTTCCACCAGTACTGACTCTTCAAGTCGTTGTACATCTTTCTGCCTCCAGGGTGAACACTAAAGCGACTACAATGGGCTTCTTTCAGAATATTCTGTCTCAAGTCTGCAATATTGGGAACAACTATTCGGTTATTCACATATAAGATATCATCACTAACTTTGTATTCAGACTGATGTCCTGATCTGATCATTTCAATCGATTTCTGTACATTCTGATCAGCTTTCTGTGCTTCTTTGATACGAATCAATAACTCTGGCTCAGCACTGATTGCATACACTCTCATCGGCCTTCTATCTGTCTCAAATACATACCCAGAAACACAACAATCCTCAATCAAATTAGATACACCGACAGTAGATAAAGATAGAGCACATACTTTTCTACTCAGGGCATCTGCTGCTGCGTTAGACTTTCGCGGATAGTATTTGATTTCACAATCAAAATCCTTCAGTAAATCAAGCCATCGTCGTTGTCTCATATTCAATTCAGACTGTGAAAATAAATACTTCAGACTTTTATGATCAGAAAAGATTTCAAACTTCTCGTCGTATAAATAATGTCTCCAGATCTTCAATGCAAAAACGATAGCAGCCAATTCAAGATCATGAATCGGATACCTAAACTCATGTGGTTTCAGTTGTCGAGAAGCATAAGCAACAACATGTACTTTCTGCATTAAAATACATCCCAAACCCTGGTGAGAAGCATCACAATAAACAACAAAATCACCAGTACCTTTAGGGATTGTTAACACTGGCGCAGTAGTCAATCTCTTCTTCAGTTCAACAAAACTCCTTTCACATGCCTCAGACCAAACAAATGGTGCATTCTTCTGTGTAAGCTGTGTAATAGGCTTCGCTATAGATGAAAAATCTCGAATGAATCGACGATAATAACCAGCTAAGCCCATAAAACTTCGAATTTCTAGCACAGACGTCGGTCTTTGCCAACTGATCACAGCTTTTACTTTGCTTGGATCCACTGATATACCATCTCCTAAAATTATATGGCCAAGAAACACGACTCGCTGCAACCAAAACTCACATTTGGATAACTTGGCATATAATTTTTCTTCCCGTAACGTTCTCAATACAATTCGGAGATGATCAGCATGTTCACACATATTCTTAGAATAAATCAAGATATCATCGATAAATATGATCACGAAATCATCTAGATATCTTTGAAATACCCTATTCATCAATATCATAAAAACTGCTGGTGCATTCGTTAGACCAAAAGGCATGACTATGAATTCATAATGGCCATACATGGTTCTAAATGCAGTCTTAGGAATATCTTCGTCTCTAACCCTCAGTTGATGATATCCGGATCGCAAATCAATCTTCGAATATACTGACGATCCCTGCAATTGATCAAATAAATCATCGATACGAGGTAAAGGATAGCGATTCTTTACCGTTGCTTTGTTCAATTGTCGGTAGTCAATACATAGTCTCATCGATCCGTCCTTCTTTCTAGCAAACAAAACTGGAGCACCCCAAGGAGAGACGCTCGGTCTGATATAACCCTTGGCCAACAAATCTTCGAGTTGGTCTTTCAGTTCTTTCAATTCAATCGGTGCCATACGGTAAGGTGCTTTTGATATCGACTGTGTACCTGGCATCAATTCAATACCGAAATCTACCTCTCTGTATGGTGGCAATCCTGGAATCTCGTCAGGGAATACATCTGCAAACTCACTCACCACCGGTATATCAGTCAATGTCGGACTAGTCTTCAGTATATCAACTGCATAAATAAGGAATCCTTCTGCTCCTTTCTGTAACAACTCAGTCATAGCAAGAACAGATATCAATGGAATTTTAGATCTTGATCCCTTACCATAAAATTTCCATTCATCAGCCATATCAGGTCTGAACATCACAATCTTCTGAAAACAGTCTACTGTAGCTCTGTACTTGGTTAGCATATCAATACCGATTATGCAATCAAAATCAGATAAACCGAGTACAATACAATCAAGCTCAATCTCATGCCCCTCACACTGTAATATACAATTTCGTACAGACTTCACTGATACAATACCTCGACCCAGAGATGATGTAATAGATACAACAGTAGCTAAGGGCTCAACAGGTAATGAATGCAATGCAACAAACTGCTCAGATATAAAAGTATGCGACGCACCAGTATCAAATAAGACATAAGCAGGATAACCATAAAGAGAACAGTTACCTGCAATCACATCATCTGGTGCCGCTTTTGCTTGCTCCTCAGTCAATGCAAACACCCTTGCTTGTTGCCTTGGAGGTTGATTCACCGTCTGACCTCCTCCTCTACTCGGTGCGGTAGGCTGTGGTTGAAAAGAGTGAACAAAAGATGTAGATTGACCCACCGGTCTCGATGCTCCAGTACCCTGTGCACCCTCAGATCCTCGTTGTGGACACACTCTCGCAAAGTGTCCCATCTTGTTGCAAATGTGGCAGCTTCCAAATACCCCTCGACATTATTCATCGGTATGGCGACCTCCACATTTGGTGCAATATACATCAGACTTCTGTCCAGCTCTAGACTGTCGGGATCCACTAGAACTAGAAGAGCTACCACCACCTGATCTCTTGAACTGTTTGCTCTTACCCTTGAAGAAATTTTTCTTTCCACTGCTGCTACCTCCAGCTTCAAATCGAGGTGGCTGTGGAATCTGTGGCTGTTCTTGTGGTTGTCTCACTGGCTGTGGCACAAACTGTGCTCCTCGTTGTTTTAGTATCCCTGCTTCTGCACCCTTTGCTCGATTCAGAGCATCAGCAAAGGTATTCGGTCTTCCCGAATTCACCAGTGTAAACACATCAGGATTCAAGCCATTGATAAATTGATCGGCTTGAGCTTCGTCACTAACAGCGATATGTGGTGAAAACTTCAACAAGCTAGTGAATTTGGCAACATATTCTTCAATATTCAACTGTCCCTGTTGCAAACTTGCAAACTCTGCTCCTTTGTCCTTGCGATAAGACACAGGAAAGAAACGCTGATAGAAAGCAGTTCGAAATACAGACCAGGTAATAACAGTACCTTGGTTTTCCAGTGCTCTCTTCGTCGCTATCCACCAACTCTTGGCAAGGCCATGCAGTTGATGAATTATCAATCTCACACGACGATCATCTGTATAATCAATGGACTCAAATAACTGATCAATATCTTCCAGCCAGTTCTCACACTCTATAGCATTCTCTGTTCCTTGCAACTTCGGTGGTTTGAATGACTGGAATCGTTTCAAAAGTTTCTCCATCGGATTAGCATCACTGAACTCATCAGTAGAAGTACTACCCTGTCCATGTTCAGACACTGTCACTGGGACCTGTGCAGCATTGGTCTGTTCAGGCTGATTCACAACCAATGGTTGTCTAACTCTCGGTGCTGGTCGGGGAGGCATATCTGATAATCAAACAGATTAGTGTATAGTTCAATCTCAAATACATCAAGTCTGTTGCAATCCATATTGCCTTCGTAGATCGAGTTTCAAGTCATCCTCATAATACATGCTAGTACTTCAATCAAATAACTAAATAGCATGTAATTCACAACATTGTACAGCATACTCTTCGCAAATTATCACAGCATCATGTGACAATTTAATATCTGTAATCAATAAATCATATACCATACAATTATGAAAGCAATAAATAAATCAGAATAGAAGACTCGATCTACCCCGCTCATCTAGTCATAGTCCGAGAAACTTAACGCTCTGATACCACCTGTTGTGGGGCCTCGGGTTGCTAATCTCATATCTTAAGGGCAATTAATGAATAAGCATCATTAATCTAATAAGGAAAGAAAGGATCCAAAAAAAAATTTTTTTTTTTTTTTTTCAAAAAGGGGTGCGCCCCCGCCGCCAAAAACTACCGCGGGGGCGCCCCTGTTTTTTTCCAAAACAGTAGGCTAATCTCCAGGCTGCGCACGAGCCGTCAAAAATTACCGCGGGTGCGCCTCCTGGAGCAGAAACTTGCCCTGTTCTTTGTCCGCAAATCTGATCCCTTCAACTCCTTCCAATTCATCAAACTCAAGTCTAAAACATGATATAAAAGATCCAAATCATGCATATCAATATAAACAAGGTCTCAAGCATCTATACATGTATTTATTACATCGCACAAGTCGCTAAAGAAATGATAAAAGACATAATCTATCTCAAGTTTCATACATGTATTCCAAAACCAACAACTTCTAAGGTTCCATGCTTCTAACATTCAAAACATCATTTACAACCCGAGCCCTCATGTGCTAGACTCTCTCCCAGCTATCAATGACGTCGATGATCAGCTCATGTCCTCTCTGTTGTCATGCACACATACAAAACAAGACAACAGCCGGATAAACTCCGGTGAGATATAATTCTCAGTATAACCAACATATCGAAAGCGTTAAATAAATCATATTAACTCTATTTAAAACTCGACTCAACAAATAGAGTACTCAAACGCTTTAAATACGATTTGATTCATATAACTTCGAAGCCATCAAGATTCATAAATGATCTTGACATGGATATCCATCTAACAAATTCGTAAACGACTCGCAAATAAGGTTAACCGCAACCTTGGCTTAGAATCAATTCGATATAACATCATATCAACTCAAATTTAAAGATCCACTACTTGAGATGGATCGACAACACCACAATCAAATCAAAACATAAACAAGTATGTGATTTTTGTGGGCCAACTCAAAGATAATCGTTCTTGAGTTTCAAAGTCCCTACTTCGCGATGTCGTCATTATACCTTCGTTTATCGAGGTTCTGAACTCTTCAAATCTGCGAGATATAATCAAAATACATATATCAAACTTCATATCAATCTATCATGTCAGAAACGAACCAAAACCATCAAGATTTCATCAATCAAAACCATTTCAAACCTCAATCAACTTTCTTTGGTTCAAAGTCGGCGTCTAGTGTTGTTAAGCCTTCAAACTCAACTGAAATTGAACAAGACACATACTTTAACATTTACAATATCTTAATAACAACTTCAACTCAGAATTCGGCTATCAAAACAGTTCCAAAACTCGATTAAACGACGTAGTGATTCAAAATTGGTAACCGACGTAATCCCGACTTCGAAACTTGTAACTCCAATTCATATACCAGCATATAACATATAGAACTCAGCCATAAAACATCTTATCAGCTGTTATAATCATCGATATACATGCTACAAAATATAATCAATCCCTTCAATCATCTAACTTTGATCCGGTTCGAAAATAGAAACGATACCAACGTAAGAACACAATCAACAACCAAAATTCTGATGTCTGCTCCATAATGATTTCGAAATCCATAAAACACAGCATAAAACTTACACGAGATCGAAGCCCTCGTCGTAAGGATTCCAGAACTCTTTACGGAATCGAAATCGGACAACCGGTTCAAAAGTTATGGCAATTCGAAAATCAAAATTTCAAAGAAAACAAATAAGATCTCGGCTCTGTTTCTCAATTTCTGAATAAGGAATGAAGTACACGTGCAAAAGCTGAGTAATCCAACACAAATCTGATAACTTTCAATAAAATTGCACTTTAGTCCCTAGATTCTTCAATAATTGCAATTTGGTCCTCGACCCTTATTTTAATTCAATTTCAATCCTAAATAATTTAAGAATATTAGAATTTAAATCAAAACTCTAAATATTCCCAAATTAAATATACTCGGATTAAAATTAAATAAATTCGGATTAATTTCTAATTAATCTCGGGCCTTACAACGGGTATATATAAATATATATATTTATGGACGTGGGACCTTATGTTTATAATAATATATTATATTATTATAATTTTAAAAAAAAATAAAGGAAATAAATGAGTTGTCTCCCGCTCACCCCAATCAATATTTCAATTGATTGGGGTTGAGGCATTTAAGAACAGGAGAAATGGTTTCTTCTCTGTAATGCTCTTCTGTTCGAAGCTCTCTCCTCTCTGGTTCTGCTCTCTTCGGCCAGTCATATTTTTCTTTTTCTCTTCGTTAAATTTCTTCTTCTTTTAAGTGCGAATTGGAAGAGGAACAGGAAATCCGGTCGTGGACCTGATTTGAAGAAAGAAGGAAAAATCCAGTTGATTGTTCGTAGGGATTTACAACAAGAGCTATTTTCGAAATAGTTGGAGCCATCGTCAATCTTTTAAGATTGATAGGTATAAATCTCTTAACTCCCTACATACATTTATTTAAACTATACGAGTGTCCAAGAAAATTTTGAACGTCAAAATTAAATTTAAACTTCCGCTGCGTTTTGGGCACGATAGAGATCCGAGATCCAACAGTGGTATCAAAGCCAGGTTCTCTATATCGTATGGTTTATTTCATGTTGAGTAATTTTAATTTCTAACCGCATAAGAAAATATTACAAAATCGCTTCACCATAAAATTTAATTTTATAGAATTTAATATATATATATATATATATATATATATATATATAGATATATGTATGTATATATATATTACGACATATATATATATATATGTACGTATATAGATATATATTATAAAATATATAGATATATGTATGTATATATATATTACGGTATATATATATGTACGTATATAGATATATATTATAATAATATATATATAAGGATATATATTATTATTATCATATATATATGTATAGATATATGTATATATTTACATATATAGATATATATTATAATAATATATATAAGGATATATATTATTATTATCATATATATGTATAGATATATGTATATATTTATTACGATATATATATACATATATAGTTATATATATGCATTATTGTTATTATATATATTATTATATATATAGATATGTGTATATATATGCATTACGACATGTATATATAAACATATATATATATATATAATATAATAATAGTAATCATGTTTTACATTAAATGCAAAGCATGATTGCCGAAACAGTGCCTAATTGCTGACTGTCCGAATTTAATTCGGGCAGTGTTCGGTCAGTAGGTGTAGGGGTGAGTCTGAAAATGTTTCGGGCAGCCTTACACATATACATATTTTTCGAAAAGAGTTTCGGATCCGATGTGATTTTATAAAATATTTTCTTATGAAATAAATAATTAGAATGTGATTTTAATTATTTATAGTAAAATGAGTTTTACAAGAAAATCAATTATTATTGAATTAATTAGAAATTAAATAAAGGAGTTTATTTAATTTGTTAATTCATTTAATAATTGTGGCGGTTAGTGATAAAATTACAAGATACATGAAATTGATTAGTTATATAATATGTGATATTATATGCATGAAGGATGATCGAGAGCCATAACCAATGTGCTAGGTGTATGCTAGAATATTTTTCATGTCTTAAATTGTATAATTTTATTTGATAAAATTAAAGTGAGCCTGGTTTATGGCTCGTTCCCACCCCTTGATATGTATCCCATATGTGTCATGACTATTCAAATGTAAATATTTGTAATAGTGGGAGATCAAGATTGGAAGATGGTGGACCCGATGATCAAGATGACGACATGTAAAATATTGAAAGCTTATGTAATAAGTTGCATTTGCATCCCTGCATTTACCTAGGATTTGGACCTTGATCCATGCTTGGCTCGTATGGATCAAATAGTATTGGCAATCGATCATCCTTATTTAATTGTCATATTATGATATATGCGATATATAGTAATATGCATATATGTATATTATTCGATAATATAGTTGCATGAATCCGACAAACATACAAAATCATGGCACACGATTTTAAATAAAATGATGAGACAATTTCAAAATTAAAATCCCTCATTTTGAATATGATTCAAAATTTATATCAAGCCATAAAAGTAAAAATTAAAAGAGTTTAATTTATTCTTGTCTTCCATCAACGGTGGTTGCATGATGAACGCCACCCGCGGTCAGTGTCTGGCTCATATTATTGGGGAGACCTGGACGCTGGAAAGCTGTGACTTCCACTGACATAGGTGATGTGAATTGGGTGGAACTCCCATAACTTCGGCTCATATTATTGAGGGAACTCATGGAGACCGTCCACTACGATTAAACATTGATGGGTCGGCTTGACACTCGAAGATAAACGACATCATATTATTGGGTCCTTATCAAGAGTGAGACGAAACACGTAGAGGTTGCATAGGGATGCAATTGGGCTCTACCTTTTAGAAATTATGATTGGCTGATATTATTCTGGATCATAGTTGTCTAGATTGGACTCTACGTGCTCACTAAGGAAATACGATTTCCCGTTTTCATCAGAGGGTGGTGAAAATGTAAAAATAGTGGGAGGAAATTTATAAAATTAAAGTTCATATTTTATATCTTATAATTATTTTAAAATAATTAGTAACGATTATCTGTTTTCAATTTCAGTATGTTTAAGATGTCGACATGCAATCCACTTTCTGCTATTCTCGAACAAAACAAGCTAACCAGACCTAATTATCAAGACTGGCTAAGAAATCTAAAGATTGTTCTAAACTCTGAGAGGATTGCGTATGTGCTTGAAAAGAAGCCACCGAAGGAAGCAGCTCCTAACATCAGTGAGACTGAGTTAGCCAAGCTTGAGAAATGGTGGGACCATGATCTCCAAGCTAAGAGCTACATACTGGCTTCTATGTCGAATGAACTGAAAAGGCGGTTCGAGGATGCTGCGAATGCTGCTGACATTCACTTTCATCTGAAAGCGTTATACGGTGTTCAAACTCGATCAGAAAGACACGCAACTGTGAAAGAACTCATGACTACACGCTTGCGAGAAGGGGCTTCGGTCCATGAGCATGGTGTTAGGATGATTGGGTTAGTTGAGAAATTAGTGGGACTCGATGTGGTTATGCCTCATGAGCTCTCGACTGATATTCTCTTGTTGTCTTTACCTTCCTCGTTTGACGGATTTGTGGTTAATTTTAATATAAACAAGATAGAGACCACCCTTGAAGAGTTGGTCAATATGCTTGTTAATTATGAGGCCACAATCAAGAAAGAAAAGCCTGTTCTGCTTTTGGGCTCGTCGTCTGGGACGAAAAAGGGAGCCCAAAACAAGGGAAAGAAGCGTTCTGCCCCTGCAGTTAAGAACAAGCCTAACAAGAAGCCATACAAGAAACCTGCTCAAGGGCCCAAAATACCAAATAAATCAGAACAATTCTGTTTCCACTGCAACAAGCCTGGACATTGGAGGCGTAATTGCACTGAATATCTTGCCCAGAAGCGTTCTGGCCATGGTATGTTTTATATTGAAATTAATATCTCAATGAATTCTTCTTCTTGGGTATTGGATATCGGATGTGGTTCTCATCTATGCAATGATTTGCAGGTGATGACAAGAATCAAGAAACTTAGAGAAGGTGAGACCTTTCTAAGACTTGGAAATGGAGCAAGGGTTGCTGCCAAGGCCAAAGGAGATATTATTTTAATATTAAACAATGATTTTAAGTTGCTTTTGAGAGATGTTTTGTATGTTCCTGATTTGCTTAAAAACATTATTTTTATTTCTATGCTTGATAGAGATGGTTATTATTGTATTTTTGCAAAAGGTGTTTGCACTATATATAAGAATGAATGTTTGATTGGAACTGGTGAATTACAAAACGATCTCTATAAATTAAAATTAAAAGATATTCCATTAAACAATGTCCAAACAATAACAACAAACAAAAGAAGACAAGATAGTCAAAACCCTGCACATATATGGCACGCTAGACTTGGTCATATTTCTCAAAGAAGGATGCATAAGTTAGTGGGAGAGGGCATGTTCGACATGTCAGATATAAACTCTCTACCTACTTGTGAATCTTGTCTGAAAGGAAAAATGACCAAGACTCCCTTTAATGGGAATGTAGAACGTACACATGGTCTTTTGGATTTGATCCACACAGACGTATGTGGCCCGCTAAATGTTAGCACTAAATATGGGCAGTCCTACTTCATTACCTTTACTGATGATTTTTTGAGGTATGGGTATGTGTATTTGATGAAATACAAGTCTGAAGCATTTGAAAAGTTCAAAGAATTTAGATGTGAAGTAGAGAAACAATTGGGTAAAAGTATTAAAACACTCCGATCTGATCGAGGTGGAAAATACTTGAGTACTGAATTTTTGGACTATCTTAAAGAGAATGAGATTCTCTCACAGTGGACTCCACCAGGAACACCACAATTGAATGGTGTTTCTGAACGTCGAAATCGAACTTTGATGGACATGGTTCGATCTATGATGGGATTCACTGAATTTCCCAGATCGTTTTGGGGATTTGCGCTTGAAACTGCGGCAATGTTGTTGAATAATGTCCATACAAAGGCAGTGGATAAAACACCATATGAGATATGGATGAGAAAGGTTCCCAAATATTCTTATCTGAGAATATGGGGATGTCCTGCTTACGTGAAGCAGACAGTGGGAGACAAATTGGATAGTAGATCCATTTTGTACTACTTCGTGGGATATCCAAAGAACTCTGTTGGATATTATTTCTATCATCCAAAAGAAACAAATGTGTTTGTTTCTAGAAATGTCACCTTTTTGGAGAAGGAGTTTCTATTAGATAGAAAAGGCAAAATGATAGAACTCGAGAAAATTCGAGATACGACCACGACTGTAGAAGTTGAACCCAATCTCCAACAGCCAGTAGTTGAGTCACACGTACCTAGAAGATCTGAAAGAATAATTAGACCGCCTGCAAGATATACGCTTCTTCATGAACAAGGCCATGATGAGCCTAATGATGGATGCGATCCACGAAACTTCAAAGAATCAATATCTGATGCTGAATCATCTAAATGGCTTGAAGCTATGCAGTCCAAAATGGACTCCATGTATTCGAAACAAGTATGGACTTTAGTAGATCCACCTGAGGGAATTGTTCTCATAGGATGCAAATGGATTTAGAAGAGAAAACTTGGGGCGGATGGGAAGGTATTGACCTTCAAAGCAAGACTAGTGGCAAAAGGCTATACTCAAAGTCAAGGAGTTGACTATAAGGAAACCTTTTCACCAGTCGCTATGTTCAAGTCAATTAGAATATTGCTAGCCATAGCTGCATGGTATGACTATGAAATATGGCAGATGGATGTGAAAACAGCATTCCTCAATGGAGACATTAAAGAAGAAATCTATATGTCTCAACCTGAGGGTTTCACATCAGTGGGAAGTGAGCATAAGGTATGCAAACTTCAAAGATCGATCTACGGTCTCAAGCAGGCATCTAGGAGTTGGAATCTTAGATTTGATAACACTATCAAAGAGTTTGGTTTTGTTAAAAATCCTGAGGAACCATGTGTGTACAAGAAAGTTAGTGGGAATGCAGTGACATTCCTAGTACTTTATGTTGATGATATCCTCCTCATTGGGAATGATATAGGATTATTGCAATCAACTAAAGTATGGTTAGCAAGTAAATTTTCCATGAAAGACATGGGTGAAGCATCCTATGTATTGGGAATAAAAATCTATAGAGATAGATCGAAAAGGATGTTGGGGCTCACCCAAGTCATGTATATTGATACCATACTTAAAAGATTCTCTATGGAAGAGTCCAAGAGAGGATACTTACCAATGTGTCATGGTGTTACTCTATCTAAATCAATGTTCCCTAAGACTGATGAAGAGATAGAGATGATGACACGTGTTACCTATGCATCAGCAATTGGTAGTATCATGTATGGTATGATATCAACGCGTCCTGATATAGCATATGCTTTGAGTGTTGCAAGCAGATATCAGGCTAACCCTGGTCCATTGCATTGGAAAGCCGTGAAAGATATTCTTAAGTACTTGAGAAGGACTAAGAATTTGTTCATGGTTTATGGGGGTGGAGAATTAAAATTGGAAGGCTATACAGATTCTAGCTTCCAATGTGACGTGGATGATTCGAAATCGACTTTTGGTTTTGTATTCATGCTTAATGGTGCTGCTGTCTCTTGGAAGAGTTCCAAGAAAGATACAGTTGCGGATTCCACCACTGAGGCCGAATACATAGCAGCATCTGCTGCAGCCAAAGAGGCAGTTTGGATGAGGAATTTTGTCCAAGAGTTGGGCGTTATTCCAAATGGAGTTGATCCAGTCCCGGTGTACTGTGACAACACTGGTGCCATTGCTCAGGCAAAGGAACCAAGGTCTCATCAGCGATCCAACACACATACTGAGAAAATTCCACATCATTCGGGAGATTGTGGGAAGAGGAGACATATCAATCGAGAGAGTTGCCTCTACAGATAATGTTGCTGATCCACTAACAAAGCCCTTGCCAGGACCATTGTTTGAGAAGCATCGAAAAACAATGGGATTAAAACTAATGAGTAGTTGGCTTTAGGGCAAGTGGGAGATTGTTAGAGTAGATGCCCTGCAAGCCAAATGTTGGTCAGGGATTTTATTGACTCAAGTGTAATAACAGTCTTTATTTTAATATAATTAATCTTTTATCTGGCATTTTCTTTATCTGTATACCTATGCAAGTTGCATAGATAAAGACCTTGAATATACTATAGTAAGATATGAGGTTGTACATATGATGACAATCATGAAACACATATTATTAATTACTGTATATTCTAAATCAAGTTCCTAGTCGATTGGGCCGTCCAAAATAAGGATAAGGATCGCTCAAGCTCGAGACTAGAATCTGTGATGATGTGTACCACATTTCATTGGTATGGACATAGAGATGTTCAATCATACAGATTGGTGCTCATACAATGAGTTCACTGAACTACCCTCCCTCGGACTTCCCAAGTGGTTATTATTCATCGAGTGGATAAGTTCGTGGTTATGGTTGTACACCATTAGTCCTTACGACCCGGGACAACACTGAGGCTCTATATGCTAGGACTTTACTTTAACTCGTTTACCGACTCCATGAGGGTCATCAGGTGGCGAGGTTGGGTACAGTTGCGACACATGTAGGAGCCATTGTATTGTAGTCGGGGATTCACCGCTCACCTACGGGTGTGGATATCCTATGTGATCAAGTGAGATAATAGTGCATGTAATCTCTGGCCAGAGTGTAAGATGTGTAGTAGAGTAAAATGTTTACCAAGTTACACATGCAATGCCACTATGTATTCTAAAAGACATCACATCGTTATCGAAATTCACATGCAACCCTCGATGAACCAATGGTTGTAGTTTCGATCGGGATATATGAGATGAAGGGACTGTACTGTACGTTAACCATAATCGACTGGTTCTTGCAGACACTATCAGTGATACCTAGGGAATCATGGGGCGGTGCTACTTAACGCTCTTACCATGATTCGATGGGTTAAATCAGAAATGAGTTCTGATATTTTATGATCAAGGAGTTGATGCATAGAATGAGGCTAATAAGGGTAAGCCTGGACCCACAGCTAGTTGTATCCCTGAACCATTGAGGGTTACACAAGTACTGGTTTCCCTGTTTCCGTTGAGATAATAAATTCAAAGAGTTGAATTTATGTTAAAAAAATTTGACTGGATCGATAGATAAGCTTTATAAATGGTTTATAAAGGCTTATAGAAATTTTGAGAGCAAAATTAATTAAAAGGGTTTAATTAATTTTTTCGAGTTGGACTCGAATTTTTAAGGACTCACTCAATATATATATAAATGCATATATATAGATATATATATATATACGATATATATACGGATATATATAAATATATATATTTATGGATGTGGAACCTTATGTTTATAATAATATATTATATTATTATAATTTTTAAAAAAAAGAAAGGAAATAAATGAGTTGTCTCCCGACAACTCATTTACTCACCCCAATCAATATTTCAATTGATTGGGGTTGAGGCATTTAAGAACAGGAGAAATGGTTTCTTCTCTGTAATGCTCTCCTGTTCGAAGCTCTCTCCTCTCTGGTTCTGCTCTCTATGGCCAGTCATATTTTTTTCTTTTTCTCTTCGTTAAATTTCTTCTTCTTTTAAGTGAGAATTAGAAAAGGAACAGGAAATCCAGTCGTGGACCTGATTTGAAGAAAGGAGGAAAAATTCAGTTGATTGTTCGTAGGGATTTACAACAAGAGCTATTTTCGAAATAGTTGGAGTCATCGTCAATCTTTTAAGATTGATATGTATAAATCTCTTAACTCCCTACGTACATTTATTTAAACTATACGAGTGTCCAAGAAAATTTTGAACGTCAAAATTAAATTTAAACTTCCGCTGCGTTTTGGGCACGATAGAGATCCGAGATCCAACATTTTCAGCCTTGATCAATGTTCTTCATCTTTTTCACGTTTTTATGCATGCAACTCGATTTTTGGTATGATTTCTGAATATGAGGTTGTTCGGACTGCTGAATCGTGGTTATGAGTCGTGTTAGGGTCCCTAGGGTCAAACTATATGATGGCTTGAAGCTGGTCTAGGCTGGAAATGAAGCTAAACTTAGAAAGTGCTCAGCAGGGCGCAGTTTGAGCAGTTCTAGGAGAATGACTCGTTCGGATGGTAGGGTGAGATTTAGAGGTTGGTTCTAGTTGAGTTAGAACCCCAAGACTTTGTGGAAGGTCTTCCAGGTGGTTTTCTGGCCGGTGGTGGCCAGATCTGGGCGGCATAATGGCCTAAAGTTGGTATTGCGTTCTGCGCGAGCGAGCAGCAGAGGGGATCTATTATTTTGGTTTGTTATCCTTCTACAGGGCTTGGTTTAAGGTCAAATTTGTTGGATTAGAACCGCCTAGATGTTTTCTACGTATGGGCGGTGGTTTCACGACCAAAGCTGGCAAGAGAAGGCGGCACGAACAGATTTGCTGCAACTACTAAGGGCTACGTGAGTTGGGCTTAGGGAGAGGAAGGCTAGGGTTGTGTCTTGTGTTTTGCCCCGCCGGGCTCGGGTTATTGGGTCTGAGTCGGGTCTAAAATACAATGGGTCAATTTGGTTGAGTTCGGGTCTGGGTTATATTAGTTGGGCTCGGGTATTTTTTTTTTTTAAAATTAAATAAGAGTTTAAGTTAATAATTAATGAGTTTGAGTTTGGTTAATTAATTAATTGGGCTAATTTAATTATAAATTTTGGCTTAGATTAATTAATGAAGTGAGCCCATTAATTTGTTATGGGCCGAGTGAACCATTAAAATTATTGGGTCAAGTTGTGTCAGGTTTAGTAAGTTAATGGGTCGGGTTAAGTGTTAATGAGCTAGTTAAGAAATATTGGATAAATTTTGAGTCAATTAATTTAAATGGGCTTAAATAATGTTTCAAGTGAGTCCAGTAGTTTTCATAGGCCTGGGGTCCATGAGAGTTATTGAGCCAGTCTAGAAATATACGAGTTAAGTCTAAGGGGTCAGCAGTTTGAACAAATTCTTGGAAAAATAAAAGGTCCGTAAATATATACTTACCTCATGCATGTATTTTTATTATATATAAGTATGATTTTTAAGAAAATAAATTAAATATATATTTAGGGTCAAATTTTCATGAAATAAAAAAATAATGAGAATTTTTAAGTTCATGCATTATGTGAGAATTTTTATGTGAAGTCTAAGCTAAGGGCATGTTAAGAAAAATAAATTTTTTATGGACGCTGAAGTGAAGGTGAAAAGTGATGTGGTTAGAGGCCGGGATACCTGGGCATGGTGACCTTCCTGATAATGTTTATGTTATAATGAGCTTATGGATCCAACGTCGAGTGTTGGTGAAGTGGCAGCATAGAGGTGGAAACCCCATCGCCACGTATGTTGGTAATTTTTATGATTGATCAATCGTTAAGTATGAGGCCACCGACATGGATACTATCTGTTGAGATTTAAGAATTTAAGACATGCCATTTTATTAGATGCATTAAGTATAATGTTTATGATAAAGTATGATGATATTGTTTATGTTTAAGCGATACATGTTTATATGCATAT
Source organism: Henckelia pumila (assembly GCF_033568475.1). Taxonomy (NCBI): domain Eukaryota; kingdom Viridiplantae; phylum Streptophyta; class Magnoliopsida; order Lamiales; family Gesneriaceae; genus Henckelia; species Henckelia pumila. Next base: position 35,497,501 of record NC_133122.1, read on the forward strand.
ATTTTTATGATCATGCACGTATAAATATATTCACAATATTTTATATGATGTGTGTTTGTGTGTGATTTCATGTAGTTACATAAGGATAGAATGTGTTGAGCCTCTAGGCTCAATTGATTTAAATGGTGCAGATGAGCCTGAGAATAATGAATAAAATGTGGTCCCGACTGAAGGCGAGGCGTTTGAGTATCCAGGCAGCTAGCAGACCCGTGACCATAGCTCATTGATGATATTGATGTTTTGAGAGTTAAAACAATTATTTCCGCATATGTTTTAAAATGTTTAAGTTTGAGGGAATGCATGGATTTTAGAATTTCGTATTTAATTTCAAGTTTGCATGGATTTGTTGAAGAAATATTATTTAATTATTTAGTTGTGGGATTTTTATGCATGAGATTTTTATCATGATTTAGTAATTAATTTTATGTATTTATTTGCATGTAATATACTTATATATATTTATATAGTGTATATTAAGTTATGTAAAATTATTTTAAGTATGATATAATATATATCTATATGTAGTAATATTATTTTAAAGTAAAGATATAAATAGAATAAAATATATATAAATATATATAAAAAATTCAGTAGTAGTTTTTGGGTCGTTTCACATGGAGTTTTAAAAAGTCACATGGTATTTAACCATGATTTTTAAGAACTCTATAAAAAATTCATAGATATTCAAATTTTCAATAGACTTTTAATGATTCCATGAAAATAATTAAAGTACAAACTTTAAAGTTCAAGGTATAATAATAAAATGTCTAGAATTATCTTTGCTTGAACCCAAAGATTTTAATAGATTTCTAATTTTATTTTCCTTTTTTTCCTTCTTCCCACTTAAATTTTTTTATGAAACTTTTTACAATATGAAATCTAAAAGTAAAATATTTAAAAATCCATACATTTTTTAAAAATTTTGGCCGTTGAAATTTTGGAGATGATTTTGTTATTTTTAATACATTATGTATACAATTAATTGTAATAAATTATAAAACTATACAAAGTTATTTAACTTTTAAATAATAGAAATTTTACGCCACAAAAATGATGAAAAATAATAACAATAACAATATTTCTATAGATTTTTTATGAAATAAAAATCAATATTTTATTATATAATTGAAATAACTTGTTTTTTAAAAATATATTAAATATATTTATCTTTATTTTATAACTTCTAATCTGAAAATTCTATTACGTCAGATCATAGTTATGAAATTCCTTAATAAAATTATAATGCTATACATATAAAAATCATAAAGTTTTAATAAGATTTTATTGTCATATAATTGAGAGTAATAATAAATTATTTTTTAAAAATTTAATTGAATTTATTCACTTATAGAACATTAATTATATATTAGCTAGTTACACACGCAATGCGTGTGTTTTGTTAATGTATGTATTTTAAACTACTATTTTAGAAGATAAAATATATGTAATAGTTATTATTATTATTTTAAAAATTATTATTATTTTTTAAAAAAAAACAAACTCAAACAATTTAATAAACGGTGGGAGTTACCTTCAAAATATGAAAATAATTGAAATTATTGAATTGCATATTTGATTTTTAAAAATTGCTTTATTAGGTGTAGGGTTATTTTTGAAAGTTTACTTAAAAATACCAAATGTAGTTATTATAACATGTTTTTGCTTTATAATAACTAGCAACTTAGCACACGCGTTGCGTGTGTAGCCAAAACAAATATGTATTTACTATAAAATTAAACATATGGGACATAAACTCTAATAAAAAAAATGAATACTCGATATTTAACCTAAATTGCAAAGAAACTTTTACAAATTCAATGCCTATAATCCCACGACTTTTAGATGGAAAATGAGTTTCCCTCTTGAATTCTATAGATCTACGTCACTGAAGGTTGCAGCCAATCATAAGGGGTTAGGGCTTGCATATCCATCCTCGATTCGTTGAACGTGCTTGAGATTAGAAAATTGAAATCTCAATATTTCGATGCAAATTTAAGTATATCATTCACCATTTCAGAAATTCAACTAGTAAGTTCCTCTTCAAAATAACAAAGAAATGAAAAGCAAGTTTAGACTACTAACATAACTACAAATAAATCCAACTGAAAGAAAGTTTTTAAATTTAATCAAACATTAATCCAATTAGTTCAAATCATCAAAATAATAATAACTCAAAATTTGAAATAACACAACATTACGTTCACTCCATCATTCTTGAATTAAAAGTGAATACATTTATGCAACTCATACTTGAAAAAAATATGAAAAATGATAATCTGAAACCACCAGATCTATTACAAAACCATAAATAATATATCTAGTCACATAACAATGACATCTATAAATATACAAAAATTATTCACTTAACAACGAGGCTAACCAAATTAGCCTCATATTTTCATGCCAAGAAAAAAACACAAAAACATTATTCCTAATATCGAATATGGAAAGCACTTAATAACCCGGTATTTAAAAAAACATTTGTAATCCGAGACCGTAATGGTATAGACGTCATGTTTCAGGCCTTTAGCTTGCATTCTTTTTGCGAAGTTATTTATTACGTGTGACATGGGAAAAGTACCAAGAGAGAAAAGTTAAATCTAATATTTATGCAAAGTTATATAGATAGCAGTGTAAACCTGAAGCACGCGAAAATTTGAAAGCAAGCATATCAAACATAAACAACATTACAACCATTCCAAAACACAAACTGAACGATTGGGAAACAAAAAGTTTGATCAGAACTCAAATCTTAACGTAAAGCAATAACAAATAGTATACATTCAATGACAAAGTGATTGAATGAAAGTATTAAAAGTATGTTTGGTCGTAAAAGGTAAAAGTTTGAAAACATGACATATAAATTTTAAAGATAATAGAACAGTTATCCTATTAATTTTAAAATTGACATACAACACATAATATTTTCAAGTAACATAGATATGACTATGACAACTATGCTTTCAGTAGTTGGAATATTATCGAGAAATTAGACAAACAACAGAACCAAAAGGGGTGGGGGACAAAGATTATGAGTAAACTAATGGAAGCTAAAAAATAACTGTAAACAATGTAAATTTCAATCATATTAAACAATTACCTGATAGAAACCAAGTTCTTTGGTCCAAGGCAAACCAATCTAAATCATACAACCACTGATATTCTTATCTTCCAAATTAAAAAAAATCCAAATAAACAACACAAAACATCCTCAAATCAAATTTCAGTTTTTTGCGCTTCTTAGATTTGAAATAACAAATCAATAGATGAAATAATTTGCTGAAAAAATCAACAACTGGTGTGAATTAAATAAGAAAATAGGGCGTTGTTAAAGAGATTCTTATATAACGATTTGGGCGTTCTTTTCTTCGAAATAAATTGAAAAGTTCACGCTGCAATGGGGGTGGGTTTTTGTTGGCCGGAAGAAAAATAAACAGACGATAGATCTGATTTTTTCTGGAGGCGGAAGCTGCCATGCTTGCTTTGCGAGATTTCTGTGCAACTATTTTGGGAGATTTTTGGAGAAGAAACTGATGCTTTTTGATTTGAGGCAAAAAAAGAACGTGGGTAGGTGGGACAAATACAACAGAATTGAAAGGAAAGTGGCGGAGAGTTTTTTTGAAAAATTAAAAAAATAGACCAATACACCAAAGTGAGTTTTTAAGTGATGCTTAAACTTAATAAATAACTAGTAAAATAATGCACACGCGTTGCGTGCGTACAATAACAATCAACATGATTTTATGAAAGAAGTTATATTTTAGATGAGAGAAGTTATAATGGGGAGTGGGGAGTTAGCCTACATGTGAAAAAAGAAATGGAAAAAGAAGGGTAAAATAGGAAAGAAAAGATGGGTGTCCTCAAAAAATAGTTTTTTTAGCTCGCTCAAGTATTATATAATAGTAAAGATGATTTTATGAAAGAAGTTATATTTTAGATGAGAAAAGTTATAATGGGGAGTGAGGAGTTAGCCTACATGTGAAAGAAGAAATGAAAAAAGAAGGTTAAAATAGGAAAGAAAAGATGGTGTCTTCAAAAAACAGTTTTTCTAGCTCGCTCAAGTATTATATAATAGTAGAAATATAATAGTAGAGATAGTAGAGATAGCAGAGATAAAAGATAATAATAATAATAAAATATTAAAATTTACAAGAGCAGTTTAGGTCCCGTTTGGTTTCAAAAGCCAGGTCAAAAAAACACTTTTTTAAGTGTTTTTTATTTAATAAAGCATTTGATTGACTAGAAAAATGCTTAAATAAACATTTTTAAAGTCAAAATTAGAGTTTTTTCAAAAGCCAAAAATTATAATTTAAAAAATGCTTTTTAAAAAAAATGTGTACCAAAACCAGAATGGGACTTAATTTCACTGCTCTGTGTCGCCAATTCCTCGCTTTCACTGGCCGCTCTCTGCCAATTTCAGATTGTAGGTCCTCGCCTCTCTCGAAATTCCTCTTTCAGATGATAGCCGCCGCCGCCGCCCACCACTCCCGTGACATCCAGGTAATTTTTTTCATTCAAATTTTTTTTTTGAAACTGTATAGCTTCTCCAATTCGGGAACTCTGTCGCTGTTTCTTGTGTTTTTGCAGTTCGTTGTTTTGGGCTACTGAAATTTTGTAAAGCCAATTAGGTTTTTTTTTTTTTATTTTGTGAAAAAAGAAATGTTAAATTTTTATAACATTTTGTAAAAAAATTAAACTTTAAATTACATATTGAAATGTGAAATCTTGATATTTTGGTCAAAGCATTAAGCTTTTTCATGCAACATTGGCGGAACATGATCTGGTTTTTGTATTTGAAATGAACTAGTATTAGCAAAAGAGAGAACATAAATCTTAGAACAATTTAAAACTGAACCTTTTTAACTGATTTTACTTTTTTGCGTTTACCCTGAAGCCCATCAATTTATAAGCCAAACGCCGCTCAGGTGCTCGGGCCAGTGCCCGTGACCCGCTGCAGAACATCCACCGTGCCGGGGACCCAGCTGGGCACAGTAGCCAACTCGTCATCAGCGGCTTCGTGCAAGCAGCAGGATGTTGAGGTCCGAATTCACGGTGAATTTTTTTGTCTGTTCTCTTTATACTTTTCCGTTGCAGCTTGTCGTAGTCTACTTGCAAGTCAGTGAGGAGAGTTAGAGCTAGCCATACTCCAGATATTTCCTAAGTTTTAGTGTTGATTCACCGTCTCGCTGGTGCCGTGTTGTGTTGCCTGGCCGTCCCCTGTCACTCCATCAACACTCGTCACATTCAATTAGGTGACGATTACGCTTGCCGGGAAGATAATTTTCATCTGCTGTTCTTTGACTTTGTACCGTATGCAACTATGTGTTTATGAAGAAGAATTAAAGTTCAGAGAATAAAAACCCACCTTTTGCCTAAAAATGGTGTCCAAACTGGTCGATAGATGCACCCACGAAGCAGAAAACCCCCTTGAAATCTCTCTGAGGGAAGCTTTCATCTCTCTTGCACCCAGCCTGAGACCCCCATTCCCTCTAACTATCCCAACTCAAGAAGAGTATGAAAATCTCAATAGAGCGATACTTTACGGCATTTTACGTGAATCTCACCCAGCTAAAGTTCACATTAAGCACTTGCATGGCAAAAGTACCGATGGATATGAGTATTTTACTGGGCTGCTCACCAAGATTGTGAATGAGATGTTTGTGAAACTTGTTGATCCCGTGCGGAAACAGTTGCTTTGGGTAACTCGGGAGATGGTTAATGTGGCGGCAGTTGGGTTTGATGGTTTGCTGGTCGCCCTTTTGAGGCAGATTGTTGGTGGGGACTTTGGTGAAGAGAATCTGTGGTTGTGCTTTGAAATGGTCTGTTTATTGTCAAGCAAATGGGATTGTCTGTTAGAGGAGGAGCCATTTGTTTTGACTAGTGCTTTGTATGTGTTTCTGCGGTTATTGTCTGATCACTGTAGGGTATTAAATGTTCCAAAGATTGAGGATTTGAGGCGAATGGAGATTGATTTTTGTGTTAAATTATTGAGACGAGAGTTTCATTTATGTTTAAAAATTGGGAGAGATCTTGTTAGGCTTTTGCAAGATTTAGTTTATGTACCTGACTTTCGAAATATATGGAAAGACTTGCTGTACAATCCAAGTGCCTTTAAAGTTGATGGATTTGTAGATATATCACAGATATATACCTCACGAACGTCAAGCAAGTATTTTTTGCTCAGGATAACTCCAGAAATGGAATCACAGTTGAGGTTTTTGCTGACTAACGTGAAGCTTGGAAATCATAAACGGCATCAAATTTGGTTTATGAAGAAATTTCTTGCTGTGTCTGAGAGGAAGACAGTAGTCACTGACATTCTGAGATTTATATGTTGTGCTCATCATCCATGCAATGACATAATTCAATCGGATATCATCCCAAGATGGGCTTTGATTGGTTGGTTACTGAAGTGTGGCCTGAAGAACTATGTTGAAGCAAGTGTGAAGCTTGCCTTGTTCTATGATTGGCTTTTCTTTGATGAAAAGGTGGATAAAATCATGAATCTTGAACCTGCTATTTTGTTGATGGTCTATTCTCTACCTAATTACATCGATGTTACACATTCTCTTCTTGAATTTCTCTTTATATTGTTGGATACTTATGATCTTGAGAGAAAAGAGATTATACTTCGTGGAATCTCAACAGCTTTTGGTGTGATTGTTGCAAAAGGTGTGGTTCAATCACTTGATGTGTTAACCACTTGTGATAAACTTGCTCCCTTTCTCAAGCAAAGGCTTGGTAAGGTGCTATCAAACTCTCAGGTGCGACATTGAGACATTTCATAATAAATTGTGCCGTCATATTTTTGTCAAGTGCTGAAGCATCAATAATGCAGAAGGATATCACTACAACTGATCGCAGTGATGATGGTGGATAACACATGAACATATCAATGTTGATATGGAATCCCCAAAAGGATAATAATCTTCTGGTCCCTAGACCATGGATTGCTGCTAAACGTCTGCCACAAGTTCTTTGTGGAATCATGCTTAAAGAATAAGGAGTCCTTTAGAATCTTGGTGATCACAGGAATCTTGAGCTTGATTGGTAATTATCTTACTCATTACTGTTGATCCATATAATTTTGTCTGCTTCTCCAATCTTCAATTACTGTCTATTTTGTACTGTGAGCTGGTTTTGACTGAGTAAGACCTTTAGCTGCTTATTACAGCTACAGCTAGGGGTGTCAATTCGGGTGAGTTCGGGTTGGGTTGAAGCAGAAAATTACAAAAAAACCCAACCCGAACCCGAACCAATCCGAAATCATGAAACCCGAAACCCGAACCTGTAGTAACTCGTTTAACCTGAATAACCCGTGTAACCCGACCTGAAGAATTTTTTTTGCAACATCAGTACATTATGCAATTTTTTTACACAATAATTAGATAAGTATTCAAACCACCACATGATAATAACATTTTAATTTAACACACAATAACAAAAGTCCTTCAAAAGTCTTAAAACATAACAAAATAACTTTCAAATATATATCAAGCTCCACTTCAACACTTATGCCGTCTTCATCATCGTTCTACACTTGTTTGTAGGAGTCAAACCTTTAAACAACAAATAAAATTAAAATTAAAATTTGAAAGAGTGAAAGTTAAAGTTCTAAATTTATAAAATTTAACTTACTTTTCAATATCTGGGACCATTGCATCGTTATAATCATCAATCATCCGTTGCAGTAGTATTTGATCTAGCATCCTCATTTATGAATTAATTCATAATATTTTCAGTTAAATCATCCAACCCCACCTCAGTAGATTCTACAAAAATAAAAAATTAATAAAACAAATAAGTTTAAAATTAAAGTAAAAAGAATAATCACTAACCTTTATGTCCAACTAACCAATCTCTACAACAAACCAACGCCTCAACAACATCAGACTTCATTGCACTACGATGTTGGTCAAGTATCCTACCACCGGTGCTAAAAGCTGATTCTGAAGAAACTGTAGAAATTGGAACACTCAATATATCTCTGGCCATTTGTGCAAGTTCGGGATGCCTAAATTGGTAAGCTTTCCAGAATTCAAGAACATCACAATTTGAAGATCTGTCAATTTTTGGTTCATCCAAATAAAGCTCTAATTGACTCTTTTGAGTTCTATCATTGAATTCTGTTCTTTGAAATGTGTCAAATTCCTAAATAATAAATTAAACAAATTGGTAAAGACAAATTTAAAAAATAGCGAGAAAGAAAATATTATCATACAAACACATTATCATATATACTTTCAAAACATCCATGCATCCACGACCTGAATTTAGAGGAAGAGAAGCATTATCATCATTGCCACTGTGAGAACTCGCAGATGTGTTGCTGCTACTTGATTTGGAAGCAAGACACATATATTCCTCAAACAAAGAAACTAATTTAGACTTTACTAGACTTAGACCTTACCAGACTTAATTCTTTACTAACATGGTTGTATGACTTGTTGTTACAAAACTTAACAAAATGCATCTTGAACCTCGGATCAATTATCACAGCAATGTCAAACAAAATATTATAATCTTTCCAGTACTTGTCAAATTTCAGAAACATTCGATTGGCCATTGATCTCATGAAGTCATCGAAGCTTTGCAAGGCTTGACTTAATGTCAACTACATGAGGAAAGTAAAGGTTGGCAGTAGGATATTTCAATCCAGAAAATAAAGTTGTCTCATAGAAAACCTAAAAATTTTGCATATTTTCTCATCTTGATCCCACTCATCAACCGATGGACAATGTGTGAAATTAGTATCAGTCAATCTCAAATGATTAAAAACACGTCGATAATACATGGCACTAGAAAACATCAAATACGTAGAATTCCATCTAGTAGGAACATCTTGCCTTAAGTGTTTTCTTAGGATCCAGTGTAGTTTGTTGACAGATTCTATAAACTTTTGCATTTCTTACTTGACTGTCTTTCACTTACTTTACACATTCACGAATCTTATCAACGGAATGATCAATTTTTTTCAAACCTTCTTGCACAATTAAATTCAGAATGTGTGCACAACATCGAACATGCAAAAACTCACCACCATTCACCAATGAACAATTTAAACTAAGATGATCCCTTAAAAGACCAACAAACACATCATTTGCAGCAGCATTGTCCAAAGTAATTGTGAAAACCTTTTTCTGAATTCCCCAAGCATTGAATAAACTATTGATTTTATCACATAATGCAATACCAGAATGAGGCGGAGGCATGTAAGAAAAGTTGATAATATTTTTTTTGCAAAATCCAATTAGAATAAATGAAATGCGCTATCAAACATATATAGTCATCATCGGCAATAGAAGTCCATAAATCAGAAGTAAAACAAATTTTTTCAGTGCATGAACGCATTTCTTGAGCTAGTCTATTGCATTCATTCTTATGCATATTGAGAATATCAGTTCCTTGCGGTGTTTCTAGTGAAATGATTGACTTGAGGTTCCAAATATGTAAAAATTGATCTAATGACCTCATATTCTACGAACTGAAACGGTAAATCATGGCTCACAATTGCTAAGATTAGCATCTCTCTAAATCTTTCTTGACTGAACTTTTGAGACCTTATGGCAAGACTTTTATTACCTTGTTCTAACAAAGTCTGAGCAATATCACGAGTTTTCTGTCTAGGACACTGTTTGAGAATGTGGCGTTGGAGATTACATGTCCCCATGCTACTGTCTGCTTTGTAAGTGGTCTCACATGCTTTACATTTGCAGCGTTTTTCTTTTTCATCTATTTTTGAAAGCATTTCAAAATATTGCCACCACGGCGATTTTATGGGTTTCTTTCGTTTAAGACTTCCGGAGGACCGACCTTGCAAGTTAGTACCTGTTTTTCCATCAATATTTAAATCCAAAGAAGGTTCGCCCTCCACACTATCCTCCTCTTGATCAAGACCAATAGATTCCGAATTCATTCTATCAATTAAAAGACATAAAAACATGATTAACTACAAACAAACAATTGCAATTCTAAAACTTGATGGGAAAACACAAAGAAGTTTTCTATTGAATCCCAATTGAGATCAACTCAGAAAGAAATACTCAAAAGCACATAAAATGACAGCTATATTATTTACTAATGAAATCACCTGAATGAGAAACTTCTCCACACGACTGGACAACAATTTACATTTTAAATTTTTGCCTGGACCACTGGACACCTGGACGAGAAAAAGAAATCACATAAATAGTGAAAAATTAGTTCATAAACAGGGAGAAGAAAATAGTCGGGCCATGGTTGAAGCTAATCCTGTTTTTATGACTTTTCATTTATAGAATGAATTCAAAACCTATTGGTTTTGATCAAGAGGAGGATAGTGTGGAGGGCGAACCTGCGTTGGATTTAAATATTGATGAAAAAACAGGTATTAACTTGTAATCTCGGTCCTCCGGAAGTCTTAAACGACAAAAAACCCTTAAAATCATCGTGGTGGCAATATTTTGAGATGCTTCCAGAAATAGATGGAAAAAAAAACGATGCAAATGTAAAGCATGTGAAACTACTTACAAAGCAGACAGTAGCATGGGGACAGGTAATCTCCAACGCCACATTCTCAAACAATGTCCTAGACAGAAAACTCGTGATATTGCTCATACTTTGTTAGAACAAGGTAATAAAAGTCTTGCCATAAGGTCTCAAAAGTTCAGTCAAGAAAGATTTAGAGAGTTGCTAATCTTAGCAATTGTGAGACATGATTTACCGTTTCAGTTTGTGGAATATGAGGCAATTAGATCAATTTTTACATATTTGAAACCCCAAGTCAATCATTTCATTAGAAACACCGCAAGGAACTGATATTCTCAAGATGCATAAGAATGAATGCAATAGACTAGCTCAAGAAATGCGTTCATGCCCTGGAAAAATTGTTTCAATTCTGATTTGTGAACTTCTATTGCCACTGATGGCTATATATGTTTGACAGCGCATTTCATTGATTCTAATTGGGTTTTGCAAAAAAAGATTATCAACTTTTCTTACATACCTCCGCCTCACTCTGATATTGCATTATGTGATAAAATCAATAGTTTATTCAATGTTTGGGGAATTCAGAAAAAAGTTTTCAAAATTACGTTGGAAAATGCTGCTGCAAATGATGTGTTGGCCTTCTAAGAGATCATCTTAGATTAAATTGTTCATTGGTGAATGGTGACGAGTTTTGCATGTTCGATGTTGTGCACACATTCTGAATTTAATTGTGCAAAAATGTTTGAAAAAAATTGATCATTCTGTTGATAAGATTCGTGAATGTGTTAAGTATTTGAAAGGCAGTCAAGTGAGAAAACAAAAGTTTATAGAATCTGTCACCCAAACTTAACTGGATCCTTAGAAAACACTTAAGACAAGATGTTCCTACTAGATAGAATTCTACGTATTTGATGTTTTCTAGTGTCATGTATTATCGTAGTGCTTTTAATCATTTGAGATTGATTGATACTAATTTTACACATTGTCCATCGGTTGATGAGTGAGATCAAACTGAAAAAATATGCAAATTTTTTGAGGTTTTCTATGAGACAACAACTTTGTTTTCTGGAATGAAATATCCTACTGTCAACCTTTACTTTCCTCGTGTCTTTACGGTTCAGTTGACATTAAGTCAAACTTTGCAAAGCTCTGATGATTTCATGAGATCAATGACCAATCGAATGTTTCTGAAATTTGACAAGTACTAGAAATATTATAACATTTTGTTTGTCATTGCTGTGATAATTGATCCGAGGTTCAAGATGCATTTTGTTGAGTTTTGTTACAACAAGTTATACGGCCATGGTAGTAAAGAATTAAGTCTGATAAGGTCTAAATTAGTTTCTTTGTTTGAAGAATATATGGGTCTTGCTTCCAAATCAAGTTGTAGCAACACATCTGCGAGTTCTTACAGTGACAATGATGATAATGCTTTTCTTTATATAAATTCAGGTCGTGGACGTATGGATGTTTTGAAGGTATGTATGATAATGTGTTTGTATGATAATGTTTTCTTTCTCACTGTTTTTTTAATTTGTCTTTACCAATTTGTTTAATTTATTATTTAGGAATTTGACACATTTCAAAAAACTTAATTCAATGATAGAGCTCAAAAGAGTCAATTAGAGCTTTATTTGTATGAACAAAAAATTGCCAGATCTTCAAATTATGATGTTCTTGCATTCTGGAAAGCTTACCAATTTAAGTATCCTGAACTTGCACAAATGGCCAAAGATATATTGAGTGTTCCAATTTTTACAGTTTCTTCAGAATCGTCTTTAAGCACCGGTGGTAGGATACTTGACCAATATCGTAGTGCAATGAAGCCTGATGTTGTTGAGGCGTTGGTTTGTTGTAGAGATTGGTTAGTTGGACATAAAGGTTAGTGATTATTCTTTTTACTTTAATTTTAAACTTATATGTTTTACTAATTTCTTATTTTTGTAGAAACTACTGAGGTGGGGTTGGATGATTTGACTGAAAACATTATGAATTTATTCATAAATGAGGATGCTAGATCAAATACTGCTGCAACAGATGATTGATGATTCTAACGATGTAATGGTCCCAAATATTGAAAAGTAAGTTAAATTTAGAACTTTAATTTTCACTCTTTCAATATTTTAAATTTTTTTTATTTGTTGTTTAAAGTTTTAACTCCTACAAACAAGTGTAGAACGATGATGAAGACGGCAGAAGTGTTGAAGTGGAGCTTGATATATATTTGAAAGTTATTTTGTGATGTTTTAAAACTTTTGAAGAACTTTTGTTGTTGTGTGTTGAATTATCATGTGGATGTTTGAATACTTATCTAATTATTGTGTAAAAAAACTACATAATGTACTGATGTTGCAAAAAAAATTCTCCAGGTCGTGTTACAACGGGTTATTCAGGTTAAACTGGTTACTAAAGGTTCGGGTTTCATGATTTCGGTTTGATTCGGGTTCGGGTCGTGTTTGGGTTGGTTTTTTTTGTTGTAATTTTATGTTTCTTCAACACAACCCGAATCACTCGAATTGACATCCCTAATTCATACCGAGGTAGTGTTTGAGAGAGTTTTCTTCTAAAAAGCATTTCTCAGTTTTTCCTTCACAAAATTTTAAAAAACGTTTTCTAGAATATCTCTCAAACACTACTTAGTTTTGAAAATTTTGTTAAAAAAAGCTGAGAAGTGTTTCGTAGAAGTTCTCTCAAATAGGAAGCACTCTCAAACAATAGGAAGCATGAATTACAAAATAACAATACTTTTCAATTTTTTTTAACAAAATTTTCAAAACTAAGTAGTGTTTGAGAGATATACAAAATAACACTATTTGAAAAATGAAGAATATTATATACTTTTTTAAATAAAGTTTTAAATTTCATGAGATATAATTCATGATAAAATTGAAGTTTAGTGAAATGTTTTTTTTTTGACTTGGCAACCCGCAGTCGCTATCTTTCGGTGCGTTCTGGGTAAACCCTCGAACTAACGCAATAGCCTGTAAACTACGCTAATCAGGTAAACCACACTAGGCAGGCTCTGTGTGACAGACTAATCCAAGAAGGTGATGATCACCGATGTCATTCTTATTAGTCTATTATAACTTTTATTACAGGTCAACTAACCGTCGGTTAATTAAAAAGGCTCGAACTAATTTTTAGTCCGGTTGAACCTCATGTCCGGTCCAGGATTTTTATAAATATGGTCCAAGGATATGAATACAAATATAAAATATATTTCTGGCAAAAAAATTTAAAATTTGGTAATAATATTTAATTTTATTTCTGAAGCTGAAAAATACTACCAAATAATAATTTAATAAAGCTTTTTATATGTGTTATTTAATTAATTTTCGTAAATAAAATAGCTGGGTTTTTATCTCTTGATGTGTGATGTGTAATAAAAGTATAAAACATATTATTATTAGTATCTCGGAGCACGCGTTGTATGTTTGTATAATTATGATTTGTTTTTAATTTATTTTTGTTTCATAAATTTTTTAAATAAACCATGAAATAAGAAGATTTTGTGAAAAAAAAAAAATTTTAATCAAAGTTTGGAAGAAAAAACTAAGGGTATATTGGTATATTTAAAATATCTCACCAAAATTCAGTTACTATCTTTTTTTATTAATAGTATAGATAGTTTTTAAAAGAAAAAAAATATACATTACAGTCAAAAATTAAACCGACACCTAAAATAAAATAACATCAAAAATTTTATTTCTTCATGCAATTTTGGATGAACAATTTATATCCAGAAATTCGTTGAGTGAGGGAATCGTGCAATGAATTTTTTTTTTTTGGCTTGCAATTTGCAAACATGGATTTATCCGAAGTATTGTAATCCTTTATTTTCCTCACTTGACAAACACAAAAAATCTTATAAAACCGTCTTACGAGTAATTTTTGTGAGATGGGTTTTTAACCCGACCTGATTTATGGATAATATTATATTTTATGCTAAAAATATTCATTTTTAATATGATTTGGGTCGATCTGTCTGACAGAAATATATCTGTGATCAGGGGCGGATCTACATGGGGACCCAGGGGGGCCACATCCCCCCGAAAATTTTAAAATTTTTAAATATTATATATGAATATTTTTTAAAATTATGTATATATATTTTAATAAACCATTTAAATTATCAATTGAGACGTAGCCTAGATGGCATTAACGTTTTCTTCGTGAACGAGGATGGGAGAATGGTCCAGGTTCGAGTTCCCTTATTCCCTCATTTCTTTTTTTAAATTTTTATTTATATATATATTTGTCTTTGGCTCATTTTTTAAAGTTATTTTTTGTTTATTTGTATTTGGCTTATTGATTAATATTTTTATTTGTCTTAGTCTCATAATTAATTGTCTTCAATATATTTTTAATTGAAAAATTTTTAATGTCTATTATTAAACATTTATTAAATTAAATTACTTTTTTTTCGATGTTATGCGTGAGTATTTTTTATAAAACTAAAACTTTACTTTTAAAATTTATTTTAACTCACTTTTTTCGTATTAAAAAAGGTGTAAAAAATTAGTTAAAAAAATACTTCTAAACTTTAAATTAAAATTTAAAATAACATGACCAAAAAAATAGGAGTTTTATTATGTTAAAATTTGATTTCGTTAATATGACAAGATCATTGTGGCCCTTGAACAAATTTTTTTTTTTTCAATTTTTTTTCTTTCTATCTCACACTCAAACAAAAATTTTAAAAAAAAAAATAATGCATAAAAAACAAGTCAAAAGAGCGAAATCAATAGTACTAGTTGGAAATTGGTAACTTCGATACCGCCGCACGTTGCTATCATTTCATATGCGGCTCCCCCAAATTTTAAATCCTGGATCCGCCCCTGTCTGTGATCGTGAGAACATACTTAGATATTGTTTGAGATTGCTTTTGAACATTTTTCAGCTTTTCGTCACAAAATTTTTGAAATAGTCATCGACAAAAATTAGTTGCAAACACTACTTTAGTTTTATGAAAAGATCACATTAACCGGCTTAGGTAATTTGGTTTGGTATACCATAAATTAATCAATTTGTCTATTCTAATTCTAATTCTAATTCTAATTATAATTCTAATTCTAATAATTAAATATATTAATCTCCACGGAAAAGTTTCGGACTCAAATTTACAACTGGACCCACTTTACCCGAGGCCCATTTATCCGTTAGAAAAGCCCACCAATTTCCTCGTCTTCGATTTCTTGTCTTTCAACCCCGTTCTTCGACTTCCACTCGCCAACCGCCCGAATTCTCGTTTCTGCTCTGCTCCTCCATCGGGTACGCATGTTATGTTGTAAAAATTCTTGATAATTTTGTGATCAAACGATGGCTTCGATGATTTCTTACATTGTCATTCTTTTCAAAAAGAAACGAAGTTGTGGATTCATTGGATATAAGATAACATGTGTTTTCTTGGCAATTTATTTCTCGAAATGGTTGATTCTTTCTTTTACTGCGTGAGAAGTGAGATCCAAAGGGGAAATAGAAGAGTAATTTGTCTACTTTTCCAATCTTCAATTTTCCTAATTTTAGTCTGTCTATTGTACTGTGAGCTGCTTTTGACTTGAGTAGGAACTTTAGTCGCACATGACAGCTCCAGCTGATGCTTTGACTTGATCGATAATTGAGAAACTTCATTTCTCCACAAATAGTTGCCCTTTCGGAAGCTAGATTAAACTGCATAGTTTGCTGATTAACTCATTGAATATAAAGCCGGTTTTGTAACAGTCGAAAGTACCAAAATCACGACCAACATTAAGGATGTAGTACTGTAAGCCTATGTTATGGTGCTGTTTACTCAGTGGTATGGACCATGTTTTTCATTTTCTCAAATTGCTGTGGTTCTTGGGTACTTGGTTTGACTCTCCCGAGACAAAACAATTATAAACAATTATTTGAAAGAATCAGATTGCTGAAGCACTAAAACGATGAGAAGAGGAACTAAGAGAAGATAACAAGTGAGGTTGGGAGAACATAACTGGAGAATATTTATTTTTTATCTGCAAGTATTTGAAATCACAAATAATAAATAGTGTGAAAGGTCATACTAGTAATTTATTTTTGACCGCCAGTGGTAATTTTTAATAATGTTAGAAATGTTTAATTGTCGTATGTTCGATTATTCAAACCACATATCATAATGAATAAATCTCTCACTCCATTATTCTATAAACGCAATCATCCTTACATATATAAACTTTTAGGATAGCCTATAGTTATAGATATAAAGTGTTGTGACTGTGTTTATGTGTCAATGTGTTATAGATGCATGATTTCTTTCTATCCCAAATCTTGATTGAAAGGGACTGCCAATAATTGGAATTTTCGGAGTTGGTGCTCTTTTTTTGTGTTTGTTTTTCATCACATTAAGCATGCCACTAGTTCTAAGTAAACCTCTGTTTACTGTTTTCAGGTTAAGATTGTATATCATTGCAATGGGTTTTGCACGAGGCTTGAAATGTCCTATTGAACTTCTGTATAAGAGACTGAATAGTCCAGTGACTTGTGGCCATTTGTATTCTACTTCTATAGCACAAGGAGGAAGTTGTTTTATGTCTTCTGAAAATTATACTTCAACGTTTTTCCATCATTCCCATCCAATCAATCATTTTGGGATCTACTTTAATCGAAATTATTCATCCGAAGTATCTGCATCCGAACAAAGGAATCTCATAAAGCAGTTGAGGGAGAAAACAAGCGCCCCCATTAAGGAAGTCAAATCTGCTCTTGTTACTTGCAACTGGGATATTGGCAAGTTCACGAATTTTCTTCGTAACTTCAAATATTGGAATTTCGAATCAGAGGTTATTGACTTAATAATGATCTGTGTTGCATATTACAGAAGCTGCACAGAAGGATTTGCGAAAAAGAGGGGTTGTTCTTGCATCAAAAAAGTCTGCTCGAACTGCTGCTGAAGGTTTGCTTGCACTGGCACAGGACGAAAGGAAGGCTGTGGTTGTTGAGCTCAACTGTGAAACAGATTTTGTTGCTAGGAATGAGATTTTCCAATACTTGGTCAGCATCACATTTTTATCCAGCCTTTCCATTTTTGTTACTATTTATTATTTAGAAAATGGTATGGTAATGTAGTTAGTTTTGATAAGTTCATTTATCTTATAATTTGTTTTATGATTTATTTTGTGTTATTTACCTATTTTCTGAAAATTGTGTTTGTGTAGGCCTTGTCTTTGGCAAAGTCCGCTTTGTTGCTTGAAGGTTCTAATCATTCTTCTGTAGCAACTCCTTTTGAATCATGCTATCTAGAGGTGATAACCTTTATCTTTTGTCATCCTATCCAAGTTTGCAATGATGCTTATGAACATGTGCCAGCTCTGATTTTTTTTATTCGTCTATGGTGATAGGACTTGCATTTGTTTCTCGTGCCTCGTTAAAGTTTAAGTTCCTGGTGTCTGTAATGCTTTTGTTATACAGGATTTGAAACTGAATATGGATCATCCCAAGTTAAGCGGAGAGAGAACTGCGCAGATTGCAGTTACAGAGGTGGCTGCAATGATGGGGGAGAATGTCAAACTTGGTGGTGGTTATACAATATCTTCACCTTTGCATGGTGTCGTTTCCACATATCTCCACACAAGTCCCCTACCAGGTAGCAAGGAATTTATAAAATTCATTAGCATGTCTATTTTTCATGTGCCTTTCATACATATCTGCAAAGTCTATGAATTACATCGTTTTTATATTTTATAATATTTGCGCTTATATTTGTGGCCCTTAATTGGATATGCAGGAATTGGGCGAATTGCTGGGCTTTTGTCTCTTGAAGTAGAGGATAAGAATGCTCCATTGAGTGCTGTCGAGCGCGTTGGATCAGAATTAGCTATGCATGTGGTTGCTGCGAAACCTTTGTTTCTGACAAAGGAAGATGTTTCTTCAGATGCACTAGAAAATGAGCGCGAGGTTCTGAGGTCACAGGTACTTGCTGAATGTTTCTATAATTATTGTGTGTTTACAGTTTTAGAATCTAAAATCTGAACGACACGTGCATCTTTGAAATACATATTGTGAGACCTTTATCTTTTATATTTTGGAGTTTAATGGCCTCTGGATCTATGTAAAATGCTCCGTAGATGGTTGGGGTGCATTAGTTCACAAGCTCATCCTTTTTCTTCCAAGTTGTATTATATGCTGGAGACATTTGAAATACATATTAAAAGTGTATAATATGGAGTGATTTCTAGCTCCAGTTGGTCATCTAATTGCGTCATACTGTTGAATGTAAAAGGAATTGGCTGATTATTACTCGCTGACATCATTGTCTCTAAGGTTGTTTCCTCTAATGTATTTCTTTGTTATTAGATATTTAAATAAGCTTTTAGCCAAGAGTTCATTCATAAATATGGTGGTATATCATGTTATATCTTTTAGCTATGTTGCAGTCTGCTATCTTTCTCAGGCAGAAAGTACAGGGAAGTCTCAGATGGCCATTGATAAAATAGTTGAAGGCCGGCTGAGAAAGTATTTCGAGGAAGTGGTTCTTTTGGAGCAAAAGTTCATTGTAGATGACACTGTAAACATAAAGGTTTGAATCATTAGATGTGAATGTTTCTCACTTCCTTCGCTTTGGCTTTTAGCTTATGTGTGTCTTAATTTATTGTTTGGCAAAATCGGAAAATTGTTAAGAAAACTAAAAATATCCGAGCCAGAAAGAAAATGCTCTTTAGTAATGCCCTTGAATGCGGAGTCTCACAGTGAAGCTGTATTTTTGTGGATGATGTAAGCGATTATAAGATCTGCAGAAACTTGCACAAGGGACATAGTGATCTCGGAGAAAACAAAATAATGCTATTTTTCATTGAGTTCAGCATAAGATTAGGCCTTCCGTAGCAAGTTCATGCCTAATGATTTTGAATCAACAATCATTATTAAGTTATTCAGAAGTATACTTGTTCAATTGTTTCCACTGCCATATTTATTGAATCTAGCTAATTTTGTCAAAACATTGTTGCCGCACTCCACTTTCTGCAGACACTTTTGAACAATTTATCCAAGGAAGTGGGATCCACCGTGAAAATTGGGAACTTTCTCAGGTTGGAAGTTGGAGAACTTCAAAGGTGATCTCTCAACAAAAATGTATTATCAATTTTCTGCCTTTTATAAATATCAATTTTATTGAGGTTTGCATGCTTTATTTGCACTCTTTACAGACTTCATATTTCCAAGGGAACACAACCTCTTGCTCAGGCTGCTCAAAACTAGGTAACTTGGCTCTCCTCCTGAATAAAATTAGAATGGTGTTGCAAATTTTGGAGATAATTGTTCAGCCAACAAACATTATGTGATGTGTTTGCGTACAGGTTACTAAGAACATTTAAACAGGGCCTCGGTGTTTACGACTGAACGATATTGGAGCAATATTTAGTTGTATTATTTGTTACATTGCTCAACTGCGAGGATCGGAATATAGCCAAGATGAGAAGCAGAAGTACAATAACATTACCATCATCCTCTCTTCAATATTTTTACCTGCGGTAACTGGAGCTCGAGCTTTCTTGTGGAACTCTTTTTTTCTTGCTCTAACTTTTCCTGGAAACTGACTTGTTGGCCCTCCATCGCAAGGTTTTCCTGAATAATTATGCGATGCTCTTGGTCACACTGCTTCAATCTTGTTTTTCATTTCTCGAATAGGGCGCAATCGGTTGTTGAAATGTAGTGCTATCCAAGGCATTTTGAGCCATTTGTTTTGTGCTCATATATTGCGTTGTATTAGTGGAAAAATGAGGCTTGGAAGCTAAACTTTTGATCGTGTTGTTCAACTTATTAATGATTTTCATGATTGTACTTGTGTGTGTTTTTGCTGTGTTGGCTGCTCGCTTGCTACTTCATCTGCTAGCCCCCAATAAAATAGGAAAAAGTTTATCGAGTGGGGTTCGCAATCCCGACACCTCGATAAAGTCAGAGCATCTTCGGCTTTTCAAGAAAATCGAAATTATTAATTGAGAGGTTGGGACTTGGGGTTCATAACCTCGGCTCTTCAATAAAATCGAGAGAGAAAAAAATATTGAGGGACGAGGTTCGGAAAAAAAAAATTATCAGAGGACCAGGTTTGGAACCACGACTCTTGGGTAAAGATCGAAATGAGTTTTTAATAAGGTTTTTTGAAAAAAACAAGAATTAATTTACGATAAACTTAAATTCTGATGACTTTTTTTTTGGTTTTCTATTTGCTACTGTTCGGCTGAGTCCTCGCGGCCCATAAATTTATGCGGCCCAATTAATGAAAACAGAAGCCAATAGCCCAAGAAAGAAAAATTGCTAAAGAGCTAATGGGCTGGAACGTGACGAATAGGGAGAAGAATAACTGGAAAGACGCGGGATGGTGGGGCAACTCAGTTGCAGGATGCTGCAGAAGGGAAATAAAGAGGAAAAAGAAGAATAAAAAATGGATCACTCATCAAATACAGAGGTGAATTGCTCAAATTCATAGCATTTTTTCGTATAATTTCAAGTTTCAAGTTTTTTTTTTTTTCTTCATATTCATGTTTAGGAACTACTGTGTATATTTCCAGTCTGATATATTTGTAAATTTTGTTTAGACGGGTTTCTTTAATGGCAAAGTTGATTATCGTTTGCTATTATGAAGCGCTTTCATGTTCAAATGTCCATACTTTTATAGCTAGTTTCATGTTCTTCATCGTTTAACCGATAAAAACTAAGACTGACGGTTGAACCGCGACTCACAATCATTTGTTTTAGAAGTTAGATTACTGTTTTTACCAACTTTGGCATCCAACAAGTATGGCACTTCCACTCGTCAACTTTTGTGTTCAAATATAATTTTGACACGTCTAGTGGGATCGTTATGCTGCTGAGTAACCGCGGAAACGCTGACAAGGGTGAATGTAAACGGCCCTCACAAGAAGACAAGTCCAGTGACTCTATTCCTCAGACTGATACTACTTATAACATCATTCACTAAATGGTCGAAAACATTGAAAGGAACAAAGAATCGGATGAGAGAGGATATGGCATATCCCAGATATTGTGGTAGTTCCTCCTTCACAACTCAAATCTATGATATCAAAAAAGTTTGAAGAAATAAATCTGACGGTGGCTAATACCATATGACTTATGGAAGAATCGCACAAACTGATGATCACTGTCATGTGATACGTGAGAGGCGAGATGAGCACAACATCAAGATAAGTGGAAAATCTGTGCCTAGAATTACTGAGAAGTCTCAGTAGCAGATCATCAACCCGCAGAAAAATGCAGAAGAGAATTCCCCAGTTGGTGAGAGTCGCTGCCTAAGAAAAATTGGATCTGGTCACCAAGGGGAACGATATACTCCTTATAAAAGAGAGGAAGAGCTCTGGGGTAGAATTATGCCAAATCAGAGAGCAAGTGGCAAGACACTCGTTATTCAGAGTTTCGTAGTTACAAATCCCGAGATACACCCTGGATTGTATGATGAATTACATGTCTGCCCACATTCTTTGATGAACGCTTGGTGGGGGTGGGGGCAACTGGTTATCATCACCCATTGACAAGTTCGCTAGCGAATGATCAAGAAATGATACCAGAAATGGTGCAGGATTTATATAATTATATATGGTCCAGGGATTAAGCCAATGACTCGACCTGAGTTCGTTCTATACAGAGATGATTGACATCAATAATCCTTATCCAAGAAGTTCCAAGGTACCTGATTTCGCATTATTTTCAGGAGATGATGGTCAGTCAACCACATAACATGTAGCGTGGTTCATCATATGGTGCAGAAAACTTGTTAATTACGAGAACTTCTCTCTTTTAAAAAAAAAAAAAATGAGATGGATCCCGAAGATCTTGACTGGAACAACATTCACATGGTACGCTCAGCTGCCAATGAATCCAGTTTATTCATGGCAAGAACTAGATAAATAGTTCCAAACATTTTATCGAATCGAACCGGATGCTTGCATCGCGGATCTCTCTAGGTTGACTCAGAAGTCAGGAAAACGGCATGTGTGTTCATAGGTCATTTTAAAAAGATGAAGAGTAGTTGCAAGGTACCCCTAAAAGAACCCGAGTTTGTTAAATTGGCACAAAAACGTTTAGACTTTGAATTAATGAAAAGTTTCAAGGGACCGAATTCCGTGATTTTTATTAGATGGCCGCGAAAATGGCCGAGTACCAGGAATCAAAAGAAGAGTCTTGGAGAAAGAAAATCATGGTTGGTTCCTATTATCATTATATGGAAGATGTGGCACTAGCAGAGGTTGAGAAATCTGGTTCTCTTATATGTCCATTGTTGAAACGCGAAGCTGATGAGGCTGTTAAAGTAAGTTCCTCGATGACTCAAGGCGATAACCACGCTCAATTTACGTTTGACATTTCTAATAGACAAAATAGATTTTTGACTTCTTTGTCAAAGAAAAGTTCGTCACATTTTCCATGGATAATCACGTACCTAAGAAAGAAGAACCGAAGGGAAATGAATTCTTTAAGTATCATAATTATTTCAATCATGCTACGAAAAAGTTATTTGAAGTGGTTCACAACATCAGCTTCTCAGTGAAATAAAACAAAAATAAATTTATAAGAGAGCGGGGTTCAAAACACTGAGAAAATTTATTGAGAAGTCGAGTTTGGAACCCCTCAGTAAAATCGAAAAAAATATTGAGAAACCTAGTTCGGAATCACGACTCCTCAATAAAACAAAAATAATTTTACTATTTATTTGTTAATTATAATCGATCCGCATATTTGCTTTTGAACATTCGATGACAATTATAATGTAATTTCACCATATTATGTTATTATTGTTTTCTTATTAATTATTTTTAGCTATTAAAACTGAAGAATCTTATCTAATTTTAATAAAAATTTAAATTCAGCGACAAAAAATTTAAAATTAATTTAAATTTTAATGAAGAAACTATTCATTTATTGTCATATATGTGCTACAAGACGTATATAAATTTAATTGTTTGAAGTGAGTATTATTAATGCCAATCTTTTTTTTTTTTTTGAAAAAATGCCAATCTTATTGATTTAGAGTTTTAGGATATCATTGCTAATAATTCTAATAATCTCACACATCTATATTCATGAGACGAGTTGATAAATCATCTTTAAAATAAAAAATAATCTTTTTAGCATGAAAAAATAACTTTTTTCATAATTCGAATCAAATGGAAAATCCGTCTTAAAAAATTGACATGTGGCATCGTCTCATAAGAATTTGTATGATAATAATATTTGAAACATAAGAATTTAAAATGCATCTGTTCAGAAATATTGTTTATAAAATTTTCAATCCCTTCACAGTTCACATTACACCAAATTTTACACACAAAAAATGTTCCGATGAGTTTTCAACAATTGAGTAATTGGTTTAACAAACAAACCATCAATTTATTTGGGTTTTTTAATTGGCAAATAAGCTAACAACCGATAATAAAAAAACTCGAACCAGTTCTTCAACTGTCATGGGTTTCCGGTTCATCAACCGGTCTGATTCTTTTTTTTAAAAAAAAAAAAATGACATGTAACTTATAAAGATATGAGTAAAAAATATTTCTGGCTCCCGTAAAAATTTTAAAAAAAATTATGGCAGGAAAATTAAAATTTGGTAATACTAATGTTTGACCTAATTTTATTTATTTCTGAAGTTGGAAAATACTTCCAAAGTCCAAATGTCATCAAATTAATTAATTAGTTAATTTTCATAAATAAATAAATTTTTTATTTCATAACATTTTTACACTCTTTAGGTCGTCGGCCAAACCAGTGACGCACGGTGTACCATTTCTTACTTTACATTTCGTCGATCGGATCTCCAATGGCTGAGGTAAATCCCTAATTGACAATAATTTGTTTTAAATTCTTGATGTTTTGTGTGCTTTTCCTTTATTAATGGTGATAATTTTTTTCATTTCCTGCTAATTGATGCAAGCAAATGCTCGAACAAACCTTGTGACCGTGTATCATGAAAACACAAATCTTTCTTTTTTTGGATATTTTTCATCTTCGAGGCTGGATGATTATGTTCCCTTAGTTGATTTTGAATGAATTGATGAGCTCCTATACTGCCATTTCATGTGGTTATTAATCGTTCAATTTATGGGGTGGGTGGGTGTTTATTCATGCTTGAATTGGATTAAGTGGCTTTGTCATATATGTTTTTTTTTTTCACCTTTTAACTTTTTTCTTGGACATCTAATGATGTATCCCATTGTTTCGGCAAAAAATAGTGCAAGATGTCCCAAGGGCAAGGTCTATGTTAAACGTGGTGAAATGTACTCAGATAACCAGTAGATTACCTAATAATTTTATAGATCTATCGTGTAATTCATTTGAACCCAATATATTTGTTGCATAATCTAACAGTTTAAACTAACTGGATGTCCTTCACCTGGTGTTGTTAACCAAGGTTGCACACATGACACATCTAAGTGATTTTGTTTGAATTTTTTTCTTTGGCAGATTGAAATTAAAACTGCTCCTGCTGATTTTCGGTTCCCCACTACAAACCAAACCCGGCATTGTTTCACCCGTTACATTGAGTTTCACAGGTTAAACAAGCCCTTTCTATTATTTGAGTTTACCGATGATTTTGTGGCCGTTGAGCTTTATAGTTGATATTTAACAATGTCTTACCAAACTGGTCGATGGGGTCAAATGCTTGCACGGAGTAGGGGAAAGCCGGCTTTAGTTTAGTGATGGGTAAAGCTTAAGATGTGTTCTAATCTCTGTTCTGATTGTCGATGGAAGATCCTTGTTTGTTTGTGGCCTATTTGGTTCTATTTCATTGGTGACCACGTTGAATTTTGAGTGGCATGCCATTTTCCTTTGATTTTTGGTGACACTATTTACTGTGGTCTTGAATCATTGTCATACTTTAATTAGTGCTACAAGGGATCACGTGTTGATGTGTATTTTGTGTGGGATTTCAAAGTATCTAGTTTAATTTGAGAATATTTTCCATAGATGTTTAAAGGAAAAAGATGTTTTATGTTGATAGCTCCTATATGATTTGCATCGATATATTTTCCCAATCAGAGCTTGGGTTTGCTTCAAAAAGAAATAGCAAGTGGGAGAGAGGATTTAGATTGAGCTTACAAGTTTTTTCGCATTTCGTATCTCAGACGAAATTATAAAGAATTATTTACAGGTAAGATAGAACATACTAGTTAATTCTTCTAACACTCCATTGGTCTTCGATATGACTGCTGATTCAGAGATTTGAGTGGGTCTTAGGTTTGAGACCAAGATAGCTGATAGAGTTCTTGAAGTTTTATTTTTGGCTGCAAATTTTGGTTGAGGGAAGATGATGCAGACATTTACAGCGGAAATTGAATGAGGACTTTACACACTATTTGTTATTTCTTGCCATGGTGTTTGGATTGAAGGATTAATTTATTAGCTTTTAATCTTTTGGCTTTAATCCAACATTTTAAGAATTATGAATGTTCTACTGAAATGAAATTTCAAATTCTCAAGTTACTGTAAGAAACCTATCTTTTGTATTTTGTAACAAAATTTTGTTTACGTTCAGTAAGCAGTAGAAATTGAGGATTCAAATGCACAACCAAGTCTGCAATCCAAACAATGTGGATGAACAACTTTCGGCTTTGCTATTAGGTATTTCACATGATCATGTATTTTTTCAGGTGCGTGGCTGCTAAGGGTGATGAATCTGGTGATTGTGATAAATTTGCCAAGTACTATCGTTCGCTTTGCCCGGGAGAATGGGTGAGTTGATATTCTTCTCTGCCATCCATGGCCCGCTTTTAGTGGAACACTAGTTTGGTAGAATGATAATATTGAGAAACTTTTCTTTGAAGCCATGATATTCTGTAATTACTATTGGCGAACCACAAAGCTCTCACTTCAAAATCAGGAGATCACTCTACCTTGTATAGATTATAGATGATTGCATTATTGTGCTACTAACTTTTACTGCATGTCCTCTTGGTAGATTTTCTATTCGTCTTTCGTTTTCTCTATGATCTGATGAAAGTTTTGCATGTAGTGACAGATTTTTCTCACTGTTTTTAATGCGGACAGACGTTTGGTTTTTGCAGGTTGAGAAATGGAATGAGCAGAGGGAGAATGGAACCTTCCCAGGGCCACTCTAGTTCAATACCCCATCACAGAGTTTCAGGTCTCTGGTGCTTGGTTGCAATTTGCCTTTTATTTGAACATAATAATTTGCGGATTGTTGCATAATTAAGGCAAATGCCTTAATTTTAATGTTTTCGTTTGCAGATAAACAAGTAGCCCAAAGTATGAGGTTCTTTTTCAGTATACTCTGTTTTCTTGTTTCTTTCAACGCCAAGATTATCGTATTCATCTCCTGCTCTATTTATTTCAATAATGGATACTCATAATTTTTTTTGTAATTATTTTTTTGAAAAGTTTGGGCTAAATTTGATTGTCACTATTGGTGAGGTTTGATTGTGAGCTCAACAATTGTATTGAAAGCATCCTGATAATGTGTCATTGAAAAATATTATGCTTCGAGAATTATTTTTATACGAGTAATATTCATTTTGATACACGAACTATTGATAAAATGTCAAATTGATAAATGAAATATTGTAAATGGTTTAATTGCCTAATTTGTACATAATCAAATTAAAAAGGTCAAGTTTACCTTTAATCTAAATTGATATTAAGTTCAATTGCTATTATTAAAATTTCATTAGGTATATAATTTTATATTAAGGTTATTTATTGATTAATTTTAAAAATATCTATTTATTTAAATATATATTATTATAAATAATTGTCAATTCAAATTATGTGACAACAAATATAATATATTAATGAAAATATAATAAAATAAATATATGTGATCGGAGATGGTTGATCTTGTTTTTAAATCGTTTAAGCAAATATAATAATCTGATATTGTTTTTCGAAATCTGATATTGTTTTGTTGGCAATTTAAAAAAATGTTCAACATTAAAGTTTTGATCTTGAAAAAACAAATCTCATTAAAATAATATCAATCATTGTCTCGATTTGTGTGCGTCTAATGACCATAAATTTCTTCACTTGATTTAAAAATTTGTGAGTTTATATTCTTTTTTACTCGTGTTTGAATTTAAATATAAACATATATTTATTTGTTTTATTATGTTTTTATCGGTATTAAATATATTTAGTTGTGTATATAATTTATTTATTGAGTGTAATTTTATTAGTATATAAATTTTATATCAAATTTTTTCAAAAAAATGGATAATTATTTAATAGAGATAGAAAAAATAGCATTTTATTATATATTTATTAATATTTTAAAAATATATTATATTTGAATAAATAATTTATTAATGAGCATAAAATATAAATATATTATTAAAATAGTAAGGTACTTAATTTTTAATTAATATAAATTTATTTGTGCACTTTTAATCTATAATAAAAATTATTTTGAAAAATAAAATGTGCATTTAGTTTAATTTAATTAAATTAATTGGACTTAGAATCAATTTTATTAAATGATAAAATCGAATTTTTTAGTTGTATCATTACCGATTAAGCTATTTTCAATAATGCATGTCCTAATTTGACATTTTATCAATAGTTCGTATATTAAAATGAATTTTATTCATTTTTATGTTGAAAAAATAACATGTCCAAATATTTTATGATTATTTCCTTATCCTTTTAATTTATAAAATTATTTTGAAAAATAAAATGTGTATTTAGTTGAATTTAATTAAAATAATTGGACTTAGCAGAAATTTAATAAATGATAAAATCGAATTTTTTAGTTGGATCATGTATCGATTAAGCAATTTTCAGTAGTTCATATATCAATTTAATATTTTATCAATAGTTCGTATATTTTATTATTTTTATGTTGAAAAACTAACATGTCCAAATATTTTATGATTATTTCCGAAAATCATATGTGAACCTCTTGTTTCTTTATACAATATATTATTTCACTTCTACCATTCCTCGATTTCAAAATGTATTGTATTTTGTTTTCAATGCAATGTGTTATAGCTCATAATTTTAAAATTATGACGTAATAATTGAAAAGCTTAATAATTCAATACATCAAGAGTGTGTTATTTGAATGCCAACGACTATTCAATTTTACATGTATAAATAGAGTTCAAACCTCGTGAAACATGGGAATACAAGAATTTCAAATTTTCTGATGGCGAAACATTCACGAGATATGTTGTCTTAAAGAGTTAAAAGTTATAAACCCTAAATAGAACATGCTTGTTTTAAGACTTATTATGGTTTGAATCCTTCAACGATAATATATCCACTTTCAATGATCACTCGCTATAATGTTGAGTTTTATGGGTTAACTTATCAGTATTTGTCGTATTTAATTTCGTAGAATATCATTACTAAATTTGCAATGCTCTAAATTCGATAAATATCTCTACTATATCAATATTGGTGTTTTAACATATTTATATCTAACTCAGACACATTAGAAAAGTTCCAAAGGATCATTCATCTCATAATTTTTCATAATCAAACACGTTTAACTTAAAATTCTCAAGTTTTGAGTTACCGAAGAGAAGATAAAATATACCTTATCCACCATATGACCATACAATGCAACGTTTTCATTTTTAAAAATAAGAGAATGTAAATATCTTGCTTAACAAACCATGAAGTCAGAAACTTGAAGCGTGATCATCGAGTTATCACATTTCAGAAAACATGACACTTACCTTTCAAGATATTTATCTAATATCGAGTATAACACTCTAGATTCAATGATGATTTTCATTATAATATTGATCTTTTCAGCGTACCTGTGTCCCTACTTACATATTATGAAAAACTTCTAGAGTACGTGAGAATGCGAATATAAACACATATGAAAATATACTTGTTACAATGAGGAAAATCATTGAATTTGGACGTGACAAAATCAAAATTTTCGAAACAAAATACATGCAATATAAAGATTTGTCCGTCACTCATTTGGCATTTATTATGCCACGAGTTTGGTTGCAGGGTGTGAACTGTGAAGACCACCAAACCTAAAACCACCTCTATTAAAGTTTGGCATTTACTTTGATAATTGTTTTCTCCCATAATTAAGATATAAAACCTTACGATAAGAGTTTGATGGTCAATGGGTGAAACCTGCCCAAATCTAAAATCAAATCTAATAAAGTTTGATAATTTTTTGGCATTTTTTCTTCATGATTTTTTATACATTGTAAAAAGTATAATACAAGAAAAAAAGAAAGCAAAATATGTATTTGGTAATATTTCTAAAAAATAAAGTTTATTTGAAAATCTTATATCCCAAATATAAGTTTTTAATATAGTGTATTTTTAAAACTTATTAAAACACAACATTATATGAATTGATCAATAATTTAATTTAGACCGTTTTTCTCAGTTCAGCGCCATGCCGCCTTCCATCCCTTTCTTCTCTGCTTCCCTCCGCCGCCGTGTCCTCCACTCCGCGTACCACCGGAGCCGCCGCATCCATTCAGTAGTAGAGTACCCTCTTACCCACCCAATTTACACCATTTGGGCTTCCAACACCTCGGTCGGCAAAACCTTAGTGTCCGCGGGACTCTCCATTTCCTTCCTATGCTCAGCTACTTCATCTCCAGTTTCTAAGAAGAAATTCGTTTATCTCAAGCCGGTTCAGACTGGGTTTCCGGATGACTCCGATTCTAGCTTCGTATATAGAAAATTCTCGGAGTTTTTTGCTTACAAGCCGCTACCTTTTTCCGTTTTTGCGTCGAATCATGTTTTATATGCCTCTATTTCAGCTTCGGATGCGGTTTTGGGAAAGGGGGCTGTGGGTGGAAGTATAGGGAGTGAAAATCTCGGGGCTGGTTTAGAAAAAGAGAGAAATTTTGGGTGGAAGAATTTAAGGTGGTACGAGGAGAGGAAATTGCTGGGGAGTGACAGTAGTGAGAGTGAGCTACCTGTTTCTGAGGTGGTTTGCAACACAATGCATGCATGGAAAGAGGCTGTATCCCCTCATTTGGCTGCAGAGAAGGAAGGTGCAATTGTGGGCGATTCCGAGCTCTTGCATCTGTTAAAGAGATGCTTGTGGATGGACTCGGAGAAAACATGCAATAGTGCCGAGGAATCAGAAGTGATGTGTGTGATTGAGACTGCTGGTGGTGTAGCCAGTCCCGGACCATCTGGATCTTTTCAATGTGACATTTACCGGTTTGTGTACATTTGATCTATCCTCTTTCAGTTTTTGATAGAATTACCTTTTCTTACGTATGCCCCTGGAGCCAAGATATTTCAACTTTGTTTGAGATTCTGGCATTCTGGATTGGTTTCTTTATCGAATGAATGGTAAGTAACCTCGAAACTTATCAAATAAGTTTGTGATTGCATTATCTATAAATGAGTAACAGAGAATCATGAAGTATCAAGTGAACAATATGCTGGAAATCCTTCGTCTTGCAAATATTCTGGTATTCACATCCCATATGAACCCAATTTGGAGAAAGACACAAAATGGCCTGCAACTGCGTTTTTTTTGCCCTTTTTTCTATTAATATATGCATTATATGTTTATATCCCAAGAATTACCTAGATCCTATTTTGTTTATATATTTTTGGTCTGTTGCTGCAGCCCTTTCCGGCTGCCAGCTATTCTTGTGGGAGATGGAAGATTGGGTGGTATTTCTGCAACTATATCTGCTTATGAAAGTTTAAAGCTTCGTGGGTATGATGTTGCTGCTGTTATTTTTGAAGATCACGGTCTTGTCAATGAGGTTCCACTGTTGTCATATTTCAGGAATAGGTAGTGATCTCTTTACGTCCAGTCCTCCTTGTGACTTTTTGTGTAACCTACTGAGCCAATGCATGTTCTTTACGTCCAGTTCTCCTTGTGACTTTTTGTGTAACCTACTGAGCCAATGCGTTATCATCCATTATTCACAATCCTATATTCTGTAGCTCTGTGGTAATTTTACCGTGTAAGATTTCTTTATGTGCTTTTTTAGCTCCCGATAATGTTTCTTTACAATTGATGATCTGCTTTTTTGTGTGTGACCGTGTGTTCTTTTGTAGTCTAACTATTTTCTAATTTTATCAGTGGCTACATTGAACCGGAGAATTTCTTTGTGCTCTTTTTCTAGGGTGCCAGTTCTTGTGCTTCCACCTGTTCCTAAAGATATGTCAGACGACCTGATGACCTGGTTTGATGAATCACAGCCCATATTTATTTCTCTTAAGGAAATAATGATTTCTGATTTTATTGAGCGAACCAAGAGATTACGGGAAATGCCAAAGAAGGCGTGCGATGTTTTCTGGTGGCCATTTACTCAGCATAAGTGTATACCAGAAGAACATGTCACAGTTATAGATTCACGCTGTGGAGAGAGCTTTGCAATTCACAAGGTAGGCTTTTGTGTAATTAGTTTGGAAAAGACTTTTATTCACCTTTATCACCACAGATTCTTATTCTTAGTAGCAGTCACTCTGAGAGTGAGCCTAGAATTTCACAAAGTACCATGTTCATTCACTATGCAAAACATCATCCTTTTTTCATCCTTGTTTGAATTCAGTGTTCTGTAATGTGCTGCTTATAACTAATGCTTTGCTTTCAAATATATTCTTAGTTTTTGGTATCCTTGGAATTAGGTTCAGGATTTTGATTTGATATCTCAACAATTTGATGCTTGTGCAAGCTGGTGGACACAGGGTCCTGATCCTAAATTGCAGGTTAACCTTAATATCTTTATATTTCTTATTGTTTGTTCTGTACACTGTATATGCTGCAATTATGGAACACATCTCCTCGATAGTTATGTGGAATGAAGGAATATCCAACATTAGAAATTCCGAGTTCTGATGCTTTGTGTCTGTGTGTTGGTGGGAGAGGGTTGGGGTGGAATCATGGGTGCTGAAGCACATACATTTTATTCGAACAATCTCAATGTATACCCAATGTCATGATCTACATAAGTTCTCGATAGAATAATTCTGGAATGAAGTTGATTTCTGAAAATTTCAAGAATTATCATAATTGTGTCAAGATATTTAATTGGAATTCCTGCACGTTACATGTCATCTGTTTTGCTTAGATGGTTTCAGTTAGAACTTGCTAGAGATATGGGCTACACTGCTGCAAGATACGGACATGTTATGTTTCCAGAAAATGTATACGAGCCAGCTTTAGAATTAGCAGAAATGTTGCTTGAAAGTGTGGGAAAAGGTAACTTAACTATTTGGATGCTGAACTGTGACTTTTTTGCTATGGGTATATATAGGAGCAACTGTCTATATATCTGTCATATGATGGTACTGGATATATTGATTATTTGCTTTTGGTAAAATGATTTGTTGATTTCTTCTAACTTTATATTTTTTGTATTCCAAGGATGGGCTTCTCGGGTGTACTTCTCTGATAATGGTTCTACGGCTGTAGAAATTGCTCTGAAAATGGCATTTCGTAGATTCTTGACTGACAATAATCTACTTTCACGTGAAAGTGCCAATGTGGATGGAAGATGTATGGATCTCAAGGTGAGTCGTATTGTCTCTGAATTGAAATACTGCTGCTAAATTGCTTGCGTGTCTCTCTTTATTTCTCCCCCTATCTGTCTGCAATTCTCTATCTTTGGCTATCCATGCCTTGGAAAAATCTGTTTATTTTCAAGTTTGCTTCTTTAGACTGGAATATTTGCTCCGAAGTTCTTTATTTGTTAGAATTTTTTTCTGTTAATCATAATTTGGGGATTATCATGGAGTTACTGATTCTTGGAATCAGGTTTTAGCTCTTAGAGGATCTTATCATGGTGATACATTAGGTGCTATGGAAGCACAGGCACCTTCCCATTATACTGGCTTTCTCCAGCAACCCTGGTATGTTTATTTTCCTGTACAAACTTGTCCTGTGACCTGTGTTTACCTTTGTTACATAAGGCAAAATTATATCATGGCGTGCTTTACCGCCTGGTTTTGTTTTTGCTTGTCTGTTTGTTTGTTTGTTTGTTTTTTTTTTTTTTAATTTTGTGGCTTTTTTTCAATTGCACTTACAATGTATTTTGCTTTTATCTATATGCCTCTGAATCCATAACTGCACTTCCATCCATAAGTTTGTTTTATTTTCAACAGTTAAATGAAAATTTCACCTTTGGTTTGTCATCTTGATTTAGACTATACTGAAGAGACTAGAGTTATCTTATGAGCTTTTGGTTGCTCCACCACGGGATTCAAGAAATTAACTCAAATTCGTTGCAATCACCTTTTTTTGGGCCTTACCTGTGCCAGTGCCAGTCAATAATGATTAACCCTTTCAGAAGACTGTCCTTAGTTATTATCAGGTGTCTTATTTTCTCTATTTAACTCATGCTAGTCAGGCAAAGTATGATGCCTTCCTATATCTTATTTTTGCTTATGCACAAAAGAAACAACGTGCTATTTGGGGAATGGGGTAACCCAGGAATCAAGAATTTTATTTTTGAGCTGTCCATATCATATTATCTCTGTTCTTCAGAATGCTTTTTTCTACTTTGCTTCTGTGTTTGCCCTTATCTGAGTGATAAATGACTTTGATGTGCTTATTTATTTTTTTTAAAGATTATATGGAGATTCATTTTATTTTCATTCGAGGTGGTTGTCTTTGTGAAGTATGTCTGTGATTGCTGATAGTATAGTCATATTATGAGTGATATGATGCCTTAATTTTGGTAATTTGATCTTAATGAATCTATTGTTTAGCCGATAACATGATGCAATTTTTGACCCTTTGCAATCCTTGTCCCTATTTTTCAAGCCTCAAAGAACTAGAAACTAGGTACAATTTGGTGTAACAGTTGATTTACAGGTACAGTGGAAGAGGTGTCTTTCTAGATCCTCCTACAGTTTCAATGTTTTGTGGTATTTGGAAAGTTTGTCTTCCTGAGAAGATGCAAATTCGGAACGTAGGCCAAGAATGTGCATGTAAGTGAGGCATTTCTTTTGTATTAACAACATATTTGGTCAATTGAGTTTGATTGTACCATATTTTCTCCTTCTAGCAAATGCTTGTACTCTTTTGTAGCATTCAGTTCACGCGATGAAATATTTAAGATCAACAGAGATGGTTCAAGTCTGGCTGCCCTCTACAGTTCATTTATATCACAAGAGTTGCCAGTGCTTTTAGATTCTAACGGGCTTTCCCATATTGGAGCATTGATTGTTGAGCCAGGTAAGAAGGCTATGTATTTTTGTTCTCAGAATTTTAGTCACCAAAAGTTTCATCAAGTTCTCTCATCCCTTTATCGCGTGCAATTTTTGAGAAAGTGCGCTACGTCTCAGTGTGATGGATGTAGGCCTTCCTTTCCAAACCAAATACTGTTGTATTATGTTACAAACTCTTTTCACTGCATTCCTACTACGGGATAGTTTAAGTTTCAATCCTCATGGTATGCGGCCAAGTCAATTTTGATATCCTGTATCCAATGTCGTTAATGGTGGTAGGTGGTGACGAGGCGGTCAGTGACTGCGTACCGCCTCGGGTGCCTAGGCGGTTGAATTTTTTATACCTAATTATATATAATTATGAAATATATGCATAAATAAAAGACACCAAAAGAAAAATAACTAAAAAAAACTATAAAAAGTTCTAAAGTTAGAACAAAAATTCATTAGAAATAAAAAGTTCCAACCTAGTTGGGCTGGCGGAGGCGCGGTTTAAGGTGGAAGGAGGAAGGGCTTGTGACCCTTGTGGGTGATTTGGTTGGTTATTATGTTTCGAAGAGAAAGTGTATTAATATCTAGGGTTTTTTAAAATTTTGTTGACTTTTTAACCGCCTAAACCAGCCCACCTCACCTGCCTAGCCTGTCTTGCCCACCCCATCTCACCTTCGGCTGCCTACCTTACCGTCTAGGACAAAGGTGGTGTGGTTGATGGCCGCCTCCCGCCTAGGCGGCCGCCATTTAGAACACTACCAATATCCAATCCTCTTCACTTTGGTTTTTAATGTATCAATCAATTTTCGTCTCTCCATTATCCCTTTTTTTTTATCTAAGGCTAAAGGAAGTGACCAAATCAATTTTGATCATTTTATATCTAAATCAACAATTGATTTTAGTCTCTATCTTTATATTTCTACTGTATATGCACTTTTCAAATGTATATAAATGCACATAGATTCATTTAAAGAAAATAATTTATGTGAAGAAGTCTTAATTTATAATAGTTTGATAGAATCATGAAAAATATTATCACTGAAAAGTTTGAGTCTACTTGACGAAATGATTTGCATATATGCATGTCTTAACTGTTGTTTTAAAATTTAAAAAATTATTCTGAAGAATTTATCTTCTAAAAAATAGCGTTAAATTGTTATACAATTCGTGAATAGCTACATATTATTATAAAAGATTTCATTTTCATAAATTTTGATATAACTTTATTGTAACTTGTAAGAAATTAAATGTTGGACTAAAAATGTATTATCAGAGTGCTCTAACTGACAGTTGTAAATATATAACATGCTTTGATCTGATGCTCAGAAGTAATAGTGTAATGTTATTCCAGGTTAATACCCATTTTTGTTAATAACTGAGACTTTGCATTCCATAATGGGTGATTCATGTCTTATAAGACACTGGGAAATGTCTCATTCATTTTCAATGAATTACAGTGGTACAAGGTGCTGGTGGAATGCAAATGATTGATCCACTATATCAGCGGATACTTGTTAGGGAATGCAAAAATCGGAAAATCCCAGTTATTTTTGACGAGGTCTTTACAGGATTCTGGCGTCTTGGAAGAGAAGTATGTTGACTGCATTTCATTCAATTTGAGCATCCTCCCCTTTTTTGGTAGCCATTATCTAACTAGGTGATAGCTTTCATTTAGTCCGCTGCTGAAATGCTCTGCTGTCAGCCGGATATTTCCTGTTTTGCAAAGCTCATGACTGGTGGCATCATACCCTTGGCTGCTACATTAGCATCAGATGCAGTTTTTGAAGCATTTACTGGAGATTCAAAGGTCATTATGGTTTAATTGGAGAACATATATGGTGTGATCCTGCTTGTTCAGATTTATAAATTCAGAATGTTGGCATTGCTTCCAGTTCACGACTCACACAGAATCGCTATGATTTGATTTTTTCAGTTGTTCAAAAGCTAATGATTGCCGCATCTTAATATGAGTTGCTTGACTAATTTTGAGAAGCCATCTCCTTTGTTAATTTTCACATGTGTGCTTGTACTTTCTGAAAGTACGGAATATTTTCTGCAATGCTAATGTGTTTCTTTTTATTACAGCTTTTGGCTCTTTTGCACGGGCACTCGTATTCGGCACATGCCATGGGATGTATGGCTGCTGTCAAGTCCTTGAAATGGTTCAAGGACAATAACATGAACATGAAAATTACATGTGAAGCAAGGTTTCTTCAGGAGGTATGATGATTAAAATTGCACATTTTGGACATCATTTGCATCGAAAATATCAATTATGCTAGATTTCATATCTCGCTACTTTTTCAGTATCGTTTCTATTGTCATCTGCATGCCAGGATTCTCTCTTCTGCATGGATTTAGGCATGTTCTTCTATAAATACAGTTCCGATAATAATAAGAGTTCCTTGCAAAACTAATCACCAAAACTTTAAAAGGAAATAACCCCAAAGATGGAAAAATATCCCAACAAATTTTTTTTTTTACTCCTACCCTTGCAAAGCTAGACAGCACTCTTAATTACGTTTTTCTCTTTGATCACAATAAAGCAATATTGCATCTACACATTATTCAAAGGAGTAGTTGAATTTTTATACTTTGATCCATGATCTAACCAACATAGTTTTCTGATATTATTGTACTAGAAAAGGTGAAACTGAATCTTTTTGTTTTACTTTTACTCGCTGTCATTGGCATTGATGGTGCATTGAGACACTTCATTCTGCTTAATCTAGTGCCGATGATGGAAGATCGTTAAGAGGAAAGAATTTTAACCCCTAGTGAAAGTGCCGAGCGAGGACCCCTAAGATCTTGATGCATTGATTATTCCTCAATCTTGGCATCAAATACTATCTCTAATGGTCTTCCTTTAATGTTTGCAGTTGTGGGATGCAGAGTTAGTACTCCAGATCTCATCACATCCAGTAGTCCACCGAGTAGTGGCTCTGGGAACTCTCTGTGCCATTGAACTTCTAGCTGAAGGCTATAATGCTGGGTAAGAATTCTTAGCTTGCGACCTCTTTCATACTTTTACTAAGTTTCTTGAAACTATTCAAGTTGCTGCTGTTTGCATGATCAATCAAAGAGGTTCAGTTGGTTGTTTCTTTTCAATCTCCAGCCAAAGTATCGGTTGGTTCGAATATTTGATTATAAGTGACTATGCATGGATATGATCAATTTCAAAACATTAGGATACAACTGTTTTACAATGCTTGCATATCAGCATATGCACACATAAAAAAATTATGCAAATATATTAAATATGCCAAGGATTTGCTATTTACAATATCATCACATTATAAATGAATTCAAATTTAAACTTTTAACTTGATCAATTAAGAATTATCATTTGTTATATAGTTTGTATTTAATTTTTAATGAAAACAAGGCAATGAGTATTTTAAAACTTAAAATATCTAATGGCATTTGGTACGGTTGAAGCACGACCGTCCTGACTCCTGTATCTAGTACAATCAAAATTTCATTGTTACTGTGTCAAAATGTATATGCATTTTGTCTATAGATGGATGCTTCTATTTTAGTTTGTAGAAGTATTCCATTTATTTTCTTGAAGTATCCAGCACCATGAGCATGTGGCCAATTTAGAAGTACCACCTATTATAGACTTCAGTTAAATAAATGACGACGCCGTTGCTTCGAAGTGAGTAGAATACTTATCCCGTGCACCTGTCTTTATTTGTGACAGATCAAACTTTTGTCAAGCCCTTTTAGCAATGTGACACAGTAACATCGATAGTATCTCTGATTTGGATTTTTCCTGCAACAATTTCTCATACTGAAACAAGCAATTTCAGCGCGAAGTATTAGTACTTTCTTTTAAAATTTAAGAAGTAACTTTTGCATGAATGGATTACAGGTATGCTTCAACTTATGCAAGCTCTCTTCTTAAGAAACTCCGTGAAGACGGCATCTATATGAGGCCATTGGGTAATGTTATTTATCTTATGTGTGGCCCTTGCACATCTCCACTGATCTGCCGCCACATTCTGGAGAAAGTTTATGCCCGAATTCACGAGTTTGACCAACAAAAGAGCACCTCGGCAACATCAGAACTTGGGATATGTTGATTTTCTATGTTTTTATTTGGCTTGGTGAATTAGGTTGTGGTCAGATATTGCAGACTGCTGTTGCTTATGACCCAAGCGCCTTTGGGGTTCAATGTTCCAGTAGACTCTAAAGTCCTCGAATATGTATTGACGAGTTTTTATGCATGAAATCGGCTCTATGGTTCTCCTGGTCACGAGGCCATGTGTTCAACGTAAGACACCAAGGTCATATGCGAAAAGCCCCATGTGTCCCACACGAATTCATGTTATAGGCTGAATTAAGGTGTATGCAATATACGGAATACTGATAGATGATCTACGTGGTCCGAATGCACTTCGCAAGCTTTCTCGCGGGGTGGGGCAACGTTGCATTTGCCGTTTAAAATACTGGTGTTTTGATTTCAATTCTCCTTTTGTGCTTGATTGCATAAGAGGATAAGGTTACAAAACGAAATATTTGATTTTTTTTAATATATATCCGTAAATTTAAAACACTTTAAATTGTAAGATAATAGCTATGATCAAGTTCTCGAGTTCTGGCCACATTGGTGTAATCAGCTCTCTTCTCCACTTGTTTATTTTATTCATGTATTTATCATCATTATAAACAGTACTAAGTTATTTAATGAAAATTTTTCTCTTTTTATTTTTTTTCAACTAATGACACCAAAGTACAGTATAGTGAAGATGCGGGGATGATGGTGAAGACTATCCATCATTTTGCACCATAGTCTGAGAATGCTTAGGGCCGTGGACCTTCGCAAAACACTTTGATTGCATATTTGATCTTCTATTCAACCTCGTCGACATCAGCAAATCAAGCAGCTCACCTTCTAACGACTAGAGATTGAGTTAATGCCCAAGCAACTCACATTCCAGGGACTACGAGATTGAGTATGGACATTAACGAAATTTTTGTGGGTTATATTCCATTCTTTGATAAAAACGTTGTCAATGTAACTTGATTTGTTAGTTGTGAAAGTCATTTTTTTTTAAGAAAAAGTGAACATGATTATAGTATGGTTTTGAATACCATAAGATCGGATATATAAAAATGTTATTTATTTATGAGACGACGTCTTGTGTAAAATATAAAATGTTAAATCATGGCACTAATTTTTTATAGAACTTGAGACGAGTATTAGACAAAACAAAGATGATTTATCAATCAATGTCTTGTCGTTCGTATCACGTTATAGTATACGCCGTATATTTGAAAATATTTAGCTAACAATGCATTAAGAAAAATAAAAATCTAGAAATAAAATAGAATTAAGCCCATAATAACAATAATAATAAAAATAAAAAAAAATTAACACAAAGAAAGAGACTCAGAAAAAAAATTAAACTTGAACGCGCTTTCTCATCTCAGCAGCAAAATGCATATATATATATATATATATAAAAAGAAAGTGGAGAAAATAAATAAAATCCGTATCAAAACCAATCACTGCAGTCGAGTACTTAGCCGCAGTTGGCCGAAAGCGAAAAGGGAACACAAGAAGATCTCAAATTCTTCTTTTGCATTCAATTTCAACTCGATTTCCTTCATCTTTGCGCTCTGTGCATCTCTCCAGGCAATTCCATACTGAACAAATTCCTATCCCTGTTGATAAAAGGTACTAATAAATGTTGGTCACTTTCTGTTTGTACCTTGGAAGCTCTTCTGCCCATCAGGTAATCAATCGCATTAGTATTTGCATCGTCGGGCGATTTTAGGCTTAGGGATCTTGATTTTTGAGTGAAAATCGAGGTGGGTTTGTGATTCTTGGGCAAGCTGAGATCTGTTTGACTTGGGTTGAAAAGTTGTTGATTGATCTTGTTTTGTGGGGTTAGGTTGATTTATTTTTGTTCTGTTCTTTGAAGTGAAAAATGCAGACTAGGTATATGGAGAGAACTAATTCGATGAAAGCAAGAGGAAAAAGGAGTTTGGAAGGTGGTGGTGACGATGAAGAACAGGAGCCTAACAGGAAAAGACCTGCTTTAGCTAGGTAACGGCACTGCTCATTTTGTTCTTGACTGTGGTTGTGTATTGCAAGGGAGTTCTTCGATTCTTGAGATATACTTGGATTGTATTAAAAGTTTTGAGAAACTTGGTCTCTTGCATATGTGAACAAAGATAGGGGATATTAAATTCAATCGTTTATGGTGAAATCTGTGGTTTTGAGTGGAGTTGTTTTTATATTAGCTGGACAATAACCATGCCACAAATTCCGAATGAAAAGAGAGGAAATTGGATGTTTTAAAACTCGAGGCCTGACAGCATTTAATGTTTCCAAATGTATGACCATAATTAGTGACTCAAGTTTATGTTTTTTTAATAGAACTAACTTTAATCATCGAATATATATGGAACAATGAATGGTTTTTTATTTTCAAGCAACCTTTTGTTGCTTCCGTGCAAAAAGTTTTGTCTTTAAAAAATCTATTTTGTTTATGGTGAAGTGTATAGCAACTGATGCCGAGGCAATATCTGGTCCTTATCTGTTAGTTTTACTACCGAAATTGAAAGTTTACATACTTGTGGTTGTTAGACCGTGAATTAAGTATTTCTGGCCATATTGTTGTGTTGCATGTCATTTCACTTTTATGCAAGTCAAGTAACTTATACGAGTGTTGTCAACTCAACGACTTTATAAACTGTGAAATGAACGAGAGTGGTTGTAGTTTAGTGAAGCAGAAGTATGGGGGTTGTGAACTGTAATTCCAAGCATGGCGACGTTTACTATTTGTATATCAGGATCAGTTTCTCGAATTTTGTGTTTCCTCTCTTGTTGTGTGTGGCTTTGACGTATTATATTCATGGTATACTTCTTGCTATACTAGGAAGAAGCACGCGTCTCGCAACGTTTTAGATATAATATAAAATTTAAAAAATTACCTTAATTCGCTCACATTTATATGAAGAATAAAATAGGTAATAATCAAAATTTCAAAATCTTTTTTTTTAGAATTACATTTCTACTAGTTGTTAAAAGTCTTATGTTTTGATCTTAAGTTTTTTTCGATACATGTGGATTATATATGAGCTTTATTCTTCAATAATTATTTTTGACTTATTTATATTGATGAATTTAATTTTTTATATTTACTTTCATCGTACAACAATTTCTTTCAATATTTTTGGCACCTAATGACATGTTAATTTACTCGACTACAAATCCTGCTTTCAATATTATTGACACCTAATGACATGTTAATTTACTCGACTACAAATCTTGCTTCATTTATTTAATTATAATTTATTTTAGAAAAATATGGAAAAATATAAATACATTAAATATCATTATGTCATTACATTCAAGTGTATTCTTCCGTTTCTTGTTTCTATGCCACTTGTATAGTTTTATGTAGCATGTATAGATAGATTAGAAGGAAATATCAAAGAAATATTGTCTTCAGTAAAATAGTTTTCTCTTTTTTTAGTTTAGTATGTCTTAGAAGATATTATTTTATATTAATTAATAGTTTATATTATCATCATCATAATAATTTTGTTATCTTAAATAAATGTTTTATTAGTCATTATTGACTTATTGTATACGAATGATAGCTTCACTAAGTAGTACCCCATTTTCATTAATAGTTTTAATTATTATTTTAATTCTCATTCTAAATTTATAAATATAATATCATATTAAATAACCGTTATGCTGTCTTTCTTTTTCTTTTGCCAACTAAAAATTAAAAATATCAAGTGTATTTTATAATAACATTTTGGTTATAAACATTTCATTATTTCTTATACCTTTATATTTTTCTTTTTAAATTACGTTGGAGTTATAAACTTATAACTATAAATTGTAAGTCCTAGTTATTAGTTAATAATTCGTAATGTTTGTAGTAGCAAAAGTTCACATAAATACAGATAGTAAAAAATTTAATGAAATGCACTACATCTCAACAAAAAAATCAGTATAATGTCAGCATGATTTTTCTTTTTTGGCAGAAACCATTGAGTTTTTTATTTCTAATATAGTGTGCTTTTATTTAGTATATAACTTTATTAAAATTATTCATAATAACATTTATGGTGTTGTTCTATATCCATATATTATCTACACATCTTTTATTGAATTGTAAAAATGGCTAAATTTTTTAAAAAACATTCAGTTATTTTTATTGTGATAGTGTAAAAAGGTTGTACATTTCTTTCTTTCGTTATATTTATTATAATTTACGTATAGCTCGTTATGTATTTTAATATAATCATTTCATACTAAATTTTTTTGTTTCTCTTTATTAGTATCTTATCGTTATATTATTTTAATTACATGAGTTTTTTATGCCTATTAATTTACCTCATTCCTCTACATTTTTTAAAATAAAAAACTGTCACCAATAATGCTCATAATAACTATAAATAAGAATTATATATCTACGTACAAGATTCAACAATAATTTATAAGAGAAAAATAGATGCTGGAAATGCTTTATATATATAATATAATTCTCTTCTTATTATTATTCTCTTTAAAATGAATTTAGGATGATTGATGGCATTTAATAGAACAATTAAATTCAAATAATTTAGTTCCTTCGCCGCCTTTCTCCTTTTCTTTTAACTTCCCAAAATACTCACCAGGTCACCATATTTTATACTCTAATGGACAAAATTGGGGCAATATTGAAACTTCACAGTGCAAAAACTTTGTCGATCATTCATCCTTTTATAGTAGAAATAGATTTAGTGTGCTTCTTTTGATCTCGATCCTCTATCTTTTTATTTCTCATTGCTTTGCATGTCTAATTAATTTATTTTCTTGAGCTGGTAAGGAATAGCTATTTAATATACCAGTTTCTGTAATACAGTGTTATTGTGGAAGCTCTCAAGGTGGATAGTCTCCAGAAGCTTTGCTCGTCCTTGGAACCCATTCTCCGGAGAGTGGTAAATTGAAAGCCTTTTTATTTCTCTCTGTGACATTTGCATGTTTTTTGTTTTCGGTTTTGGACTGAAATTTATTTAAAATTGAATGAACAAACCAGATGAAAGATTTTGCCTCTTTCCTTTGATTTTGTTTGATTAGATGACCTTTGAGGATTCGCGGTCCTCAGGGATGTTTATTTGGGACCACCATATTAAGCTTCACCACTCCTCCTTTTCTTTTTGGAATCATGAAGCAAGATATCATGTTCGAAACTTTCACGAACTTGTAATTGCATACTTTCTCTAGTCAATGTCTGGGACCCCTACTATGTATGTTCATGAAGCAAATCTTCGTTGAAATTAATCTTTGTTGCATAATGGACACCGGCATCTTATTGACTTAATATCAGCATTGATGAGTTAATCAGAAAGCTTTGCTTTATACATACGTTTGTCATGGGCAGGTTAGTGAAGAAATTGAACGAGCATTGGCCAAAATGGGCCCTGCCAGAATTGAAGGAAGGTTA
Organism: Henckelia pumila; assembly: GCF_033568475.1. Lineage (NCBI taxonomy): Eukaryota > Viridiplantae > Streptophyta > Magnoliopsida > Lamiales > Gesneriaceae > Henckelia > Henckelia pumila. Next base: position 35,541,516 of record NC_133122.1, read on the forward strand.
GTTGTTTCTTTTCACAACTCGCGAATGTAATTGCAACGACTTGGTAGTGTTTCAGGCATCTGATTGTTTGCTGATTCATTTTTGCATACACTTTTGAGTCTGTAATGGAATTCATCGACAGATAGTCTGCAATTTTTAAAAATCTGGCGGTGGCTTTTTTTGGTAATATATAGTCTGTTTAAGTTCTGCTCTACAAACTATGTTTTGGTCATGCTTTGATTTATGCGTTACTTAGCCGACAAAATTTGCATGAGTAATCATAAACTAAGCATGCAAAGAACGTTTTTGAAAATTATTAATTATTTCTTATCCACGAATGCTGCTGTTTTTAAAGCTCATTCAGTTGCCCATCTCATCGTTCACCCCTTTCTGCAAATTAGTGTCTCTGCCGCTTACAGGAGCTTACATTAGTGTCATCATAAGAACGCAAGTGGAGGGTCAATTGCTCATGTAGCTTTATGAACAAATTTTACTTCTTGTAAGAAGAGTTCTGCTTGAACTTAGTGGACTGTTTTGGTTTTTTTTTTGGGTCATGTTAGCAAAGAAACTTTTAAAATTGGATATCATTAAGGAATTTTACAAACTTTTGCTAGTTTCCTTCTCTATGTGCATTGCAAAATCATACATGCCACTTGTTAACTCTGTCTTTAGAAAAATGGATTCACTTTTTTATCTGGTGCATTGTAGCAAAAGATGGTAATCATTGTAATATTGATCAAAATACACAAGAAGTGTACATCGGACATGTGGTTATTTTTCTCCTAGTTTATGTTCCACCGGTAGTTTTCTTGATACCGTACTTTAGCTTCATTTATTTTAGAAGTTATCCTAAGAAATTGAAAGTGCAGGTCATCACCGAAACGAATTGAAGGGCCAGATGGAAGAAACTTGCAGATTCACTTTAAGTCCAGGCTTTCTCTCCCACTGTTCACAGGGGGTAAAGTAGAAGGGGAGCAGGGTGCTGCCATCCACGTTGTACTAATTGATCATAACACCGGTCATGTTGTGACATCTGGACCTGAATCTTCCGTTAAGCTAGATGTAGTTACTCTGGAAGGTGACTTCAATAATGAAGATAATGAGGATTGGAGTGAGGAAGAGTTTGAAAGTCATATCGTGAAAGAGCGTGAGGGAAAGAGACCTCTGTTGACTGGGGATTTGCAGGTCACCCTCAAGGAAGGTGTCGGAACTCTTGGAGATCTCACATTTACTGATAACTCAAGTTGGATAAGAAGCAGGAAGTTTAGACTTGGCTTGAAGGTTGCATCAGGACATTGCGAGGGCATTCGCATACGGGAAGCAAAGACGGAAGCTTTTACTGTTAAAGATCATCGAGGAGAATGTATGGAAATTTAAATTTCTGATTTCATTTAATAATATTGTAGAATGTTGACATTGATATGGTAAAATACAGGTGGAAAAAATAAATAATAAGAAAGATGATATATGCCAAGTTAGAAATAGATAAATTGAGTAATTATTAGCTCACAGAGAAAGAGAAGGTGGAGAGCATAAACAAGTTTTATGGAGGGTAATTACCTGAAGCATTTGAAAACCATGTATCGGTATGTGTTTCAAGTGAATGTTCATAACTACATCACTATAACCATTTACCGGATGTCAGTGAATCTGTTGATACAAGTCCAAAATATTCAAGCTGCATGTTTTCCATCTTGTATTTTACAAACTTGCATTGCATCATATTTTCGTGTTTTGAGGCCACTGTTGGCTTGACTGTGGCATGTGTGGGCTCGCTGTATTTGAATATTTATGGAAGTATCCTCTTCTCTTGATAGTGTACAAGAAACACTACCCACCTGCTTTGACTGATGAGGTATGGAGATTGGAGAAGATTGGGAAGGACGGCTCATTTCACAAGAGGCTTAATAAGGAGGGAATATTTACTGTGGAGGACTTCCTTCGGCTTGTAGTCAGGGACTCCCAAAAGTTGAGGAATGTAAGTATTTGCTGTTAGTTGCTTTATTAGAAACTGATTTTCTGTCTCCCCCCACCCCCATCCCCACAGCAAAAAAAAAGAAGAAGATGAAATTGTTTTTCTGTAATCTGGCAGATACTTGGTAGTGGTATGTCGAATAAGATGTGGGATGCCCTTCAAGAGCATGCAAAGACTTGTGTCTTGAGTGGAAAGTATTATGTATATTATCCTGATGATGCAAGAAGTATAGGTGTGGTTTTCAACAACATCTTCGAGTTGAGCGGCCTCATAACAGATGATCAGTATTATCCAGCAGATTCACTTTCTGACAGCCAGAAGGTTTGCCAACTTTCTATAAGTTGAAGTTGCATGGTTTATGAGTTTTTCTTGTTTTTTTTGCTAGTCATGAACCTTTAAAATATCCTTGGACATATTTCTGACTTCTATTTTGTTCATCGGTGGTTGAAATTCTTCGTGCTGCATAATGACAACTCGTATAGGGTTATTAATGTATTTTTTTGTTATTCTAACTTCCATTTAGTTTTGCATGTTGTAAATTGATTTTGAATTCAGTTTTGCTGATATCTGAACTGCAACTTGTAGTTTGCCTCTTTGAAGTGAATAAATGGTTTAAAAATCTTGGGATGTACAGTTTTTTCTGGTATTCATGTTACATTCTCTTTCTATGTGCATTTCATAGTTTCTCAGGAAATTATCTTGTTTAGTGTATTTTTCAAGTTTTTTATGTTGATTTGAAAAGTGCTATTGTTAACTTTCGTATCCACTTTGGATTTCAAACAAAAGATGGCAGATTGGTGTATTTGTAAAATGAATCCTTCGAAGTCCCATGAATAGATGATTTTATTTAAGCAATCTTTTAATCTTATTATAATTGTAGGTACACGTGGACAGCTGGGTGAAGAAAGCATATGATAATTGGAATCAAGTTGTTGAGTATGATGGAAAATCCATGCTGAACTTCAAGCAAATCAAGCAGTCAAGCTCATCCCGAAATGATCTTCCTTTGGGCCCGATCAATTACCCAAATTCTTTAAATAGTCAGCTTCCACTACAAAGAATGCCAGTATCAGTTCATTCCGAACCTTCATTAGTGGATCCAAGCATGCTGGTTGGAGGTTAGCATCATACAGAAACCCGTCTCTCTTTTTTGCTTAACAGTGCCACCATAATTCGAATAATATGCTTATGGACAACTAAATTTGAATTTTGTCATTATTGATTCCTTTATATGCTAATTTGATAACAATCCGCAAGGCTCGCATCTCACTTGCATCTGCGTATCCTCTTTTCCTCAAATACAGTAACCATTTTATTGTCAAAAATATTCTGCTTTGTTAAGACATGAATCATTCGCAAGATAAATTCTCGTATTGTTATTATTCTGTTATTCACTATGTTCGATTTAATGGAAATCGTTACAGGTTCCAGTTACAATGACAACATGACTACCAAATATCCTTCCAGTTCCGGCTCCAGTTTTGTTTCAGGCTCCTTCACTCAGCACCACCAGCCACCCAATCTTTCAAACCAATTCCAAAGCGCTCCATATGATGATCGGGCTGGGCTTGCCCTCGGCCCTCCTCTGTCATCCTTCCAAGCTAGCATAAATCCTTTTGAAGACTGGTCCAGTAACCGAGGAAAAGGAGTCGATGACTTCTTGTCAGAAGATGAAATTCGTTTGAAGAGCCATGAACTGCTCGAGAACGAAGAAATGCAGGATTTGATTCGCCTTTTCAACATGGGAGGCAATGCCTCTGTAAATGTGAATGAAGATGGATACAGTTTCCCTCCTTACACCCCATCACCATCTACTAGCTTCAGTTATAGTGAGGATCGAACCCGCTCTGGTTCTGGTAAGGCATTTGTGGGTTGGCTGAAGATTAAGGCCGCGATGAGGTGGGGCATCTTTATCAGGAAGAAAGCAGCTGAAAGGAGGGCTCAGATTGTTGAGTTAGAAGATGAATAGATTTCATTCCGAAAATGGAAATCGCAATGGCTCAGGCTTTGTTTCATCTGACACTCGAGATTTTATGTACAGTCAATCACCTGTACAGTAAGTTATTTACTGAAAACTCATTGTTAACTTGGTTTGCAGTCGCTCATTTTCATATGTATTATGAATTCGTGTCGCTGACGTGTGGCTTGATTTTCTCTTGCTTAGGAGTTCAGTGTCATTGACAACATTTCTTCTGAACGGTGTTGTACAATCTACTTGATTATCAGAACTAGATGATCTGTTTTAATGTGTTTTTGTTTTTTTAAAAAATAATTTTCATTTTCATTCAAAATCTTTGAATTAGCTTGTTTTGTACTTGTTCATTCAGCGTGAGGATACCAACGCCAGGAAAACTCTTGCACTTCTGCTTGCTGTGTGTAGTCCACGAAATGTTTTCATCTCCCAGACACAAACAATCTTCATAAATTTATTATTTTTTCGAAAATTAATTTTCAGTTGATTAATTATTTTAATACTCAATATTATTGCATCTCTCCCGAAATAACATTCTATTAGGAGGATGTATTTTTAATACCAACAAGTATCGAAGTCTAAATTTTTATAACAATAACATATATGGTACTTGAAAAACCATAATACATTTTAACAATGCATAAATCTACATTAAAAAAAATATTTCTTTTCAAAAGTTTCACAACACATGCATAGTTTAGACTTTAGATTTCTCAATTCATTTCTCACAATGATTTTCCAATCTAATATCTCTGATATTAACTACTCTCCACTCCATTTTCAGGGATATAGACAAATGTATGTTTTCACACAGATTAAGATAATGTTTAAGAAAATAAATTTTAGAAATAAATTTTTAAATTTTACTATTATTTAATGAATATTTTAATAGAATAAGCTAATTGTACAAATAATGAATGATATTAAATTAATAGAGTAAATTGGTAAAAGAGAAGAAAATATAACATAAAATATAAAAACTAGACAGTATAATATTTGGGACGAATGAAAAAAAGAAATATAGTCTAAATAATTGAGACGGTGAGAAGTATTTTTTTTTTCTAACCCAAATGAAGTTTCTATTTTCATATAATATTTTAAGATATCAGAATATATAATTCCTAAGTTGAGTGCATGTCCAAAGCATATCACATGATGCATCAGATCCGATGTTTGGACAAAAGGAAGCAGTCGGCATCGGCAGAAACTTACAACAAAAGTTCCCAATTTCAAGACCTTTAATTGCATACTATATATACATATTATATGGTAACAGCTCACATTGATTCAGAGCATTAAAGAAAAAAGATGAGATGAATCCCAGTTCAATTCAATTGACACATGTTTGTACACACTACTTGCATGCCTACGTTATAATTTTTGTGCTTATCTAGTGCTAGCTAGCTGTCCGCAACTCTAGTACTCTAGTACCCCTGCATGCGTGGTTCACCGATGGAGATAAATTATTTAAGCTAAAATTTGCTTACAAGTTTAATACTTCTACAAGGATTAAATGTTGGATATATATATAACATGATTTGCATGTGTTTTAACATTAGAAAAATACGTTGATTTATGTATATTTACACACTTCCACATGTCATCTTCGCATGCATTCTCAGCTCCTATATAAACACCGATCGTAGATGAACTAATTAAGCAGAGAGAGAGAGAGAGAGAGAGAGAGAGAGAGAGAGAGAGAGAATTCAAGAAATGGGTGTGTTAGTTTTCGTTTTCTGGTCATTTGTGAGCATATCAATTACGGTGGCGATGGGCAGCAACTATTACCAAGATTTCGACATCACATGGGGCGAAGGGAGAGCCAAAATCCTCAACAACGGCGAGCTTCTCACTCTGTCACTCGACAACTATTCCGGCTCCGGTTTCCAATCCAAGAATCAATACATGTTCGGGAACATCCACATGCAACTCAAGCTCGTCCCCGGGAACTCTGCCGGAACAGTAGCTGCTTATTATGTATGCAAAATCTTGTTAAGAAAAAACTGATAAATGTTTCTTAAAAGCTCTCTGAAAAATATTGAATAGTTTTTGTTGAATGAATGAATGAATGTGCAGTTGTCGTCGGGAGGGTGGAATAATCACGACGAGATAGACTTGGAGTTTCTGGGGAACACGAGCGGGGAGCCGTACACACTTCATACGAATGTGTATACGCAAGGAAAAGGGGACAGAGAGCAGCAGTTTCGTCTCTGGTTTGATCCCACCGCTGATTTTCACACATATTCAATTCTGTGGAATCCTCAAACTATTGTGTAAGTACATGATTTTCCATCAACCATATATCTTGGTGTATAAGTAGTACACGCTTGATATTTTGGTGTCAAATAAGCTACAAGTCATTGACGACGATTAGATCAAGGGAGAGTTACACATTGTACATTAAGGATATTTATATAATTTTAAGTGCATAGTGTGTAACCTTCCGTGTACATGTAGCATCATCGTTATTAGATGGAATACTAATCATTAATGCGCAGGTTGTCAGTAGACAAGACACCGTTGAGAGAATTCAAGAACATGGAAAACAATGGCGTCCCATTCCCCATTGGGCAGCCGATGAAGCTCTACTCAAGCATCTGGAACGCCGATGAATGGGCAACCAGAGGAGGACTCATCAAGACCGATTGGACTCAAGCTCCCTTCACTGCTTCATACAGAAACTTCCATGCAGATGCCTGCGTCGTCTCCTCCGCCATGGCCAGCTCTTGTGGCGGCGGCGCTTCTTCGGAGGAAAACGACAAGCCTTGGCTGTCCCAGAAGCAGCTGGATACCGACGCCCAAGAGAGGCTCAAATGGGTGCAAAACAATTATATGGTGTATGATTACTGCGTCGATGCGAAGCGATTCCCGCAGGGGTTTCCTGCAGAGTGTGGCACCAACGTGTAGAAGATCGAACATATATATATGCATGTATATTAATGGAATGGTGCATGTACATTATTATAATCTGGCATATTTATTTTATTTTAAGTCTCTATTTGAAGTTTGATGGAAGAAAGTCTCCGAAATAATTAGATCATGAATCTTCTTAATAATTGGTGTGTTTTGGTAAATATCAGAATATTTCTTTCTTTTTTTTGAAAGAGTCAATATCAGATTATTTGCCAGTAATCATACATATGCTAAGTATTTATAAAGTTCATTTATTTATTTTATTGGGCACAAAAAAAATAAAGACCAACCCACTCTTGGACACAAAAACATAGGTTTTTTTTTTAATTTTTTTTTATTGGGCTTTCGGGCTGAAAGCAAATTACCTTAATTTTAGTATATGAAATTTTTTAAAAATTATTGGGCCACCCGGGCCTCCGCCCTTGAGCACAACACCAATTAGAATGGAGATTTTACACGCGGACGGCATAGGAAAAGTGCGTCTCTTTTGTGACAATGGCTTTCATAGACACTGAGTTGTCTTTTAAAACATATTCTAAAACATCAGACTTGAAGATAAACCGCGGTTCTCTACTAAACAGTAACTATGCATATTAAAGAAGACAATATACCAGCGGCAAGGGATTCTATGTTTTCTCTACTTGATGCACCTTTTTTATTCATGGTTTGCAAAAAAACACATTCAAAGAAACATGGAGAAGTAGAGCGACATCGACGTAATAGTAGATAATTTATTGGAGAACGGATATACCTTAATACATCACACCAATGCAGAAATGAAGATACAAAATGAATTGGCAACAACATCAAAAGCTACGTGGCACTTGTGCTTAAAGGTAAGCCTACATCTCCGTAGTATCTATCTGTCATCAAAGGATCATAACTCTAAACGGACGTAATTTGAAATCTCGTAATCTAAGGTGACTGAAGAAATGAGCAAAGAGATTATTAAATGTATTTGGAGCTCAAACTTACATTCTAATATATTAAAACAAATAAACAAACAAACATCAAATAACTATCGTTTGACAAACCGAAAAATCTACAATGGTTCTGATCAAAGCTAAGTAATGAAAAGAGTAAAGAAATTACTGTCATAAATAAGAATTACTTCATTAGAATTCCTAAATTTTGAATCGAGATGTTGGTAAACAATATTCACGAAGCCGCAATAGAGACCATAACATGGTTCAGAGAGAAAAGTATAATACCTTTTGAGAAACCATTTGAGATGAAGGAATTAGGCACAAGGGATCAGAAGCAACATGCAAATATGAAAGATGTCCGTCCATATATAACCGAAATGGAAAAATGGGAGAGCACGTCAACCAATAAACAAACCATTTGGGCAATAACAATTAATTTCATGTTGCAAGGGCACAAGGGTGTCATTTTCTAAACTTCCCTTGCAAACACGAAGAATGGAGGAGGAATGCTAAGAAAAGTATATACCGACCAAGTTGCAAGGCATTTCTTTGTATAAGCTTGCTCCATTTTTCTATCTATCAACACCAGAAATGATTTGAAATGTAATGTGGCTTTCTTAACAGTTTCCAATCAGTGATTATGATTTGGAGCTAACTATATCGCTGTTTTACCAGCCATTTGGAATTATTCACAAATTCACTTCATCAAAACCATTTTTTCTTAATCTGAACCTTAAGTCAAGATCGGATAATTTTTAATGCACATATACTGCATCAATATTCATTACAATAGCATAACAAACAGGTGAATGAATCCATGATCATTCAAATGGACAGAACGTAAAAAGGAACCTAAATTCCTCTTTTTGTCAAGGACTATGGTTGTCTTTGGGTATCTCCTCCGGCTTCTTCTCCATCTCCCTTTCCCTGCATCACCAGTAAATAGGTCTCTTCATTTGTGATGAAAAACACAATTGAGTAGGGAGAAAATTTTATAAAGTCAGTAGTTTGGTATATTTTGAGTTTTTGAGGTTTTACCTTTTTACCATAAATTTTTACTTTTTTAACACGTTATCAGCACGATCGCTCGATGGTTCTCTATATTTTCCAAAGTTTCAAAACACAAGGAAATGCAAAAATATTCAACAAGTAATAATATTTATTTTACTGTTTATATATTTTTAATGTATATATATCTTAATATATAATTTCATGTTATTATATAAAAGGATGTCTATGACACCACATTATAATATCGTGATATGATTATATTATATATTACTACTATTGTGTATATATACTAACTATATTTTTATAATTTCATGTTATTATATAAAATGATGTCTATGACACCACATTATAATAACGTAATATGATTATATTATATATTACTAATATTGTGTATATATTCTAACTATATTTGTATGATTTCATGTTATTATATAAAAGGATGTCTATGATACCACATTATAATAACGTGATATGATTGTACTATATATTACTGCTTATATATTTTTATAGTGTATATATTCTAACTATATTTGTATAATTTCATGTTATTATATAAAAAGATGTATGTGACACCACATTATAATAACGTGATATGATTATATTATATATTACTGCTTATATATTTTTATTGTGTATATATACTAACGGTCATAAACGGTAATAAAACAGCTATTTTTTGCCCTATAAATATGGATTCTCAAACACATTTCAATCACACCAAACTTACTCTTTCACTCAAAATTATTTCTCCTCGATTTTCCAAAGAAGAAGAAAAAGATGGAATTTTCAAGGCTATTTTTTATAACTATTATGATCATCATACTCACGAGTCTTGTATTTATCGGTGATTATCCACCACGCATTTTTTCTCTATTTTTAAACATGCGGGTACTCATCATTCTTCCATTATTTTGTATTGTCATATTAATAAAAATTAACTAATAAAATGTATTGCTATTTTTTCTAGTACCACCATGTTAAATTTGGAAAAGCTTGAATTCGTTGCGCTTGATATCACGGGAAAAATTATATGTCAAGGACTCTCAATGTAAAAATGCATATTGAGTCATTGGGTCTAAATGATACTATTAAAGAAAATAATGTATCATCCTTACAAGATAAAGCAAAGACTATGATTTTCTTACGTCGACATCTTGATGAAGGATTGAAATGTGAGTATCTTACCCAAAAAGACCCAATGTTTTTATGGAAATGTTTAAAGGAAATATTTGAGCATATAAGGGAAGTTATACTTCCGACCGCCCATGAAGAATGGAATACTTTAAGACTCCAAGACTTTAAAAAATCAGTGATTATAATTCAGCTATGTATCAAATAGTATCGTAATTAAAATTCTGTGCACATGAGGTCACTAAAATGAAAATGCTTGAGAAAACATTTTTCACTTTCCACGCATCAAATATAACTCTACAACAACAGTATAGAGTGCGTGGATTTTCAAGATATTCTGAACTCATCGCATGTCTTCTTGTGTCGGAAAAAAACAACGAATTATTAATGAGAAATCATCAGACCCGACCCACTGGATCAACGGCATTTTCAGAAGCAAATGTCGTAAGTAAAAATGAAAACCAAAATCAAAGTCATAGACAGATTTTGGTCGTGGACGAGGTCGAGGAAGAGGACGTGGATGTTGACGTGGACGTGGACGTAGAAATGATCGTGGTGGTGGTCGTGGTCGCGACCGTGAATATGAAAACAATCGAGATAGTTACTTTCATAACTCATCTAAAAAATACGTCAAGAACCACCAACTGAAAAGGCATCATGAGAACATGAGTATGAATGAAAATCACTCAAAACGAACTGAAAGTTCTTGTTATAGATGGGCACTCCAGGACATTGTTCTCGTATTTGCCGAGTCCCTGAGCATCTTTGTAAGCACTATGAGCAATCAATAAAGGGAAAAGAAAAAGAGACTAATTTCACTGAACACAGTGGCCAATTGAGTGATTCAACTCATTTTAATGCCTCAAATTTTCTGAATGATTTCTCTGATGATCAATTTACTGGTGGGATAGAAATGTAAAAATATTTTATTGTTTTATTTAATAATTATGATTTGTACAATATTTTATTGAATAAATATTTCTCAATTATTTGCATATGTATTGTCTGTAATTTTTCATTGCATATCTTTTTTGAAGTTCAATATGGAAAACGGTACGAGCAAAGATAAACAAGGAACTAATTCCATGAAAGTTTGCATATCTGATAGTGGTACAACGCACACTATTTTCCGAGATAAAAGATATTTCTTGAAACTAAAATCAACAAAAACAATGGAGAATACAATATCAGGTCCTGTAGACTTGATTGAAGGTTGTGGTAAAACATATTTTTTGTTACCTAATGGTACAAAATTTCTGATAAATGATGTTTTATATTCACCACAATCAAAAAAAAATTTGTTGAGCTTTAATTACATATATTCTCATGGGTATGATGCTGAGACAATAACTGATAGAAATCAGAAATATATGTGTCTTACCACATATAAATCTGGAAAGAAATATGTAGTTGAAAAAAATACTAATGCTCCCTACTGGATTGTATTATACGCATATAAGTCCAATTGAATCAAACATGGTGGTTGATAATTCATCAATATTAACCAATTGACATGATCGATTAGGACATCCTGGTTCAATAATGATGCGAAAAATTATAGAAAATACACATGGTCATTCGCTGAAAGACCATAAGATCTTTCAGAATAATAAGTTTAAATATAAAGCATGTTCTCTTGGAAAACCTATTGTAAGACTATCACCAGATAAAATCCAAACTGAATCACCTATGTTTCTTGAACATATTCAGGGTGATATTTGTGGGCAATTCATCTATCATGTAGACCATTTCGATACTTTATGGTATTGATCGATGCTTCTAGCAGATGGTCACATGTATGCTTATTATCAACTCGAACTGTGACATTTGTAAGATAAATGGCTCAAATAATAAAATTACGGAATCAATTTTTCAATTATACAATCAACAAAATAAGACTTGATAATGCCGGAGAATTTACTTCACAGACTTTCAATGATTATTGTATGTCAATGGGAATCACTGTTGAACATCATGTTGCTCATGTACATACACAAAATGGATTAGATGAATTAATGATTAAACGTTTACAACTGATTGGTATACCAATGATTATGGAAAAAAACTCCCTATATCTATATGAGGACATGCAATTTTACATAATGCGGCATTAATTCGCATCAGACCAAGTGCATATCATAAATACTCCCCATTGCAGCTTGCATTTGGTAAAGAACCAGACATTTCTCATGTAGTAACTCAGAATCCATTTTAAGATAATAATATGATAAACATTATTAAAGGTTAGTAATTAACCAATTCAAGGGCTTAAACGGGCTTCGAAATAAAGAATTGAGCTTCCAAAGTTTGGGCCAAATTGGACAGTCCGAAGCTAGTTTGGACGATCCGATCCCAGCACTTCGGAGCCATTAAAGTAGTGTATTTTGCTTCGGATCTAAGGCACGTTCGGATGATCCAAACTCAGTTTGGACGATCCGAACTTCTTCAGCCAGCAAGCCACAATGACTAATCCACGAGTTTTGACATGTGTCCATGAGTCAACAGATAGGACGATCCGAACCCTCGATCGGATGCTCCGATCGCGACGTGTCACACATGCATGTAGGGAGCCAGATCGAACGCTCTGAACCCGAGTTCGGAGGCTCCGAACTTGGCCGAACCTTGGCCTATAAATAGAGGTCTCCGGATTCATTTTCAAATACGAATTTCCGAGTTTCTTTCTTCAGTTATATATAGTGTGAGGTATATTGTAGTGACCCGCGCCGTGATCACCTACTAATCAGAACTTAAGCATGCAACTAATCAATAAAATGATCTTAATCAGAGTAACTGCGGAATTTAAAATAAAATATTACCAGGTAAGCAAATCCTAGTGGTCAACCCTGCTATCCAGCCTTGGTCACCACCTAACCTCCCTGTCTCCGGGAGAACTACCTGCAACTGCCCCATGGAATAGGGCATCCAACCAATAGAAAATAACCGGAAGTGAGCCTAACATGCTCAGTACGAGAGTATGAGTATACACTATTATATGCGCATGAATGCAAATGAACTGGGTACTAAGACACTCAGGTCAAGAAACTAGCTCATAGATCGGGCCCAGGGTATATAGCACGCTGCGCCATCGCCTCAGGAGGTGGCTCATATACCCAGTGGATAATGGTGACCTGATACTAGTACATGTGTCCAACCATAAAGGTGAATTGACACAAGATTTACATATCCAACCATCCACAAACTCGTAGGGTGAGCACCCTACTACATGATACCTCTAAGTAAAAGGCTCAATATGCTCATGTATGCAACATACAGTCGGGACATGCTGTATATATAAAGGCATATAAAACATGCAATCACATAATCCATGCAAATACATAATACATGCATACTCAATCTGAATATCTCGAATAATACTTCCGTACCTTACTAAGGTAGATCCTAGAATCTTCCTCTCTAGGTCCAAGACTATCATGCATCACTACAACATAAATAACTCATGCATTACCTAGAATGCCAAACATTACCTACTAGGCTCTAAAATACTTAATTAAACTACAGACTAATCCCTATTTACTATAGGGAACCAAAGCCATACCTTCGTCCGTCATTAGCCCGCTGATGATGCATGCCCCAGAGCCTGGGCATAGCCTAGATACGACTCCTGGATGCCTCGCCAGAGCTCCGCCACCTGGCTGCTACTGCGGACACTGTTCGCTAAATAAAAACTACTACCTACTCCAACTCTTAAAATAAGAGTACCCAAAAGCTCGTAAAACGAACTAACATGGGCCAAGTAGAGGATTTTGGTCATTCAAAATGAGCCATTTCCGCCACAATTTATAGTGCACAATTGGAAACTCCGATAGTGCCATCGGAAGCTCCGATTTGTGCATAGAATCCACGTTGCAACTGGTTGAGATCGGAAGCTCCGATGCACCAACGAAAGCTCCGATCTCTTGCATGCAGCTACGTGTACAATTCTCATCGGCACGTCTTTAGACAGCACATCGGAAGCTCCGTTCTCGCATTGAAACTTCCGTTCGTACCAGCAGCTCCGATTTGAACAACGGTGACTCCAAAGTGAACACTCTTTTCTTTACTGTTTTTGGACCCCCGGGACCTACCCCACCATTTTTGGACGTTCCGGATCTGATTTTCCACTTATTTTCAGAAAATAAGGACTCCTTGAACATTTTTTGACACTTTTTAAAGTATATGTCATTTTCTAACATGTTTAAAATCACTTAATCTTGTAAAATGGAACCCGACTACTAAATTCTCCCCCTACTTAAGATATTTCGTCCTCAAACAATCTTAAGTACTGAATGCAGTAAATACTAAATAAACATATTTTATTCAAACTGATTCATTTTACAAGTTACAATCTGAAAATACAACAATTCAAAAAAAAACTCTGGATAATCTGTACGCATACGACTCTCAAGTTCCCAAGTGGCCTCCTCAGTGCCTCAGCGTTGCCACTGAACTAGAACAAGAGGAATGGTCTTGTTGCGTAACACCTTATCCTTATGACCTATGATACACAAAGGTCTCTCCACGTATGTCAAATTCGAGCCCAACTGTACCTCAGACGACTGTAAGATATGAGACTCATCTGCCACATACCGTCGTAACAGTGAAACATGGAACACGTCGTGGGTACTAGACAAATATGGCGGTAAAGCCAATCTATAAGCCAAATCTCCAACACTTTCCAGAATCTCGAATGGACCAATGAACCTAGGAGATAGCTTACCCTTGAGACCAAATCTCAAAATTCTGCAAAATGGGGAGACTTTCAGGAACACTTTCTCTCCCACTTCGAACTGCAAAGGTCTGTGCTTGACATTTGCATAGCTAGCCTGTCGATCTTCTGCAATCTTAATTCTCTTCCTGATCTGTCCAACAATATCAACAGCTTGTTGGACTAATTCTGGTCCCTCCACCTGTCGCTCCCCCACTTTCTCCCAGAACAGTGGAGTACGACACCGTCTCCCGTACAACGCCTCAAATGGAGCCATCCTGTAGTAACCCAGATTTCATTTTAAGATAATAATATGTTAAACATGATTAAGGGTTAGTAATTTCGGAGTGTTATTGGACTTTGGAAGGGAATATGGGCTTTTGACTTTGGGCCGGATCGGAAGCTCTGAACCCAGATCGGAAGCTCCGATCCTAGCCACTTCGGAACCTCATCGGAAGCACAGAGATCGGAAGCTCCGATCCTGGAACGAAAGTTCCGATCTCTAGCTGCCAGCAATGCTCGATGACTCAGCCACGAGTTTTGACAAGTGTTGAACGTAGAGCAGATCGGAAGCTCCGATCTCCCGATCGGAAGTTCCGATCCCGACGTGTCACACATGCACGCAGCGAGCTGGATCGGAAGCTCCGATCCTGAAATCGGAAGTTCCGATCCTGGCCGGGAATTTTGCCTATAAATAGGGCTTCTCAGATTCATTTCTAAATACGAATTCCCGAGTTTCTTTCTTCAGTTATATAGTGTGAGATATACACTTGAGGGCCCTATCGGTTATAATAGAGGTTTTGGAATAACCAAGGTGTGGTTATAGTCATCCGGAACTAGCGACTTCAAAGGGCTAACTACGGACGAAGGTATGGTCCGGAAATCTATTTAAGTTTTGGGAGTACTTATTAGCTTAGTTAAGACTTATAGAATTTATGTAGTGATACGGTGAACTTTTGAATATAGGCTTGGAACCTAGGATCTTACTATACTTGAACTAGCCTAGAGGTACGTACACATTGACTGAGATTGCCAGCGAGTATACATGTTTATATATTGCATTTATTTGGCATTATTATATGGCATGATGTATGATTTACCGTTTTCCATATTCATATGTCATGTGCATATACACGTTGAGCCTATACCTTGTTATACCTGATTATAGAGCCACTCAGCTCTATACTCGATAGTTTGTCACTGAGAGTACCGCGACGGCGGGGGCATTTATGTCTGTCTACTCTGGTGTACTAGACGAGTGTGGTTGCACCCAGAGGTTGATCCGTGCGGTGGCAGCACTCATGTGGCGTCGGTTCTGAGCATGATTTTTCAGATGACCCTGTACCAGTCATCATGTTGCATGCATTATATACATATGTTTACTCATGTCTATGTACTGGGCGTTAGTGCTCACGTTCTAGTTGTTATCTTGGACACCCTATTCCATGGGGCAGGTCGCAGGATGAACGGAGCTGGTAGTTCAAGGCAGGACTAGGGAGCAGGAGCCTTGAGGATTTTATTATACAGCAGGATTCGATAAAGCTGTATAATGTTTACTGTTTAAGGTTTCGATTTGGTTGTATCACTACAGATTTAAGTCTGGATTATGTTACTAAGCTGATATGTAAATTATAGTTTTGTTTCCGCATGTTTTACTCTGTTAAGTTATTTTGCTGTATTAAGTTTAATGCATGCTATTAGTTGCCAGTTAGTAGGTGATACCATGCAGGGTCACTACACATCCTAATACTGCGATGGTAACTGTTGTTGTACGTAAAATCAATCAGTGGCAACTGATCTTGCCAAGCTGGACCAAAATCCATAGAACATGCTCGCAACATGTCTTCAAGAGTACGAATCGTGCGATCTGACTGTCTGTATTGACCCGCACCGTGATCACCTGCTAATCAAAATCTTAAGCATGCATTTAACTTAATTAAATATAATTAGAGAAATCATAGCAGAAACTATAAAAGATATACAACCCCAAGATAATTAAATCTTAAATACAACCAAATCGAATAAATACCAATTAAAATCTTAATCTAAAACTCTTCTAAAGACTCATGCTACCAAGCCCTGGTCACCGACCAACTACATCTCTCGCTCCTGATCCACCTGCAAATCTGCCCCGTCGAATGAGGTGTCCGAGATAAAAGCAGGGATGTGAGCGCTAACGCCCAGTACGTAAAGTATTAAATGTACAGGTCTATATGATACATGCAACATGAACTATGAATGCTCTGGGTAAATTGGAATCAATTCTGTAAAATCATGCTCAGTACACAGGCGCCTCCAATATATGCACGCTGCTCCGAAGATCCAGTGGGTGCCACACATACTGAACCCGATCTTGGACTATCACCATCCTGGGTAAACCGCACACGCTGCCCCGTCGGTCCAGTGGGTGACACACGATATCCGATCGTATAATAACAACAACCCTAGGGCTGAGTGACCCTAGAACAACTGGTTATCTCAAAAGGATAACAGGCTCAACATGGTATGCAAATGCCGCATACAAATCATGAACAGCAAATCATGCATATCATGACAGATAATAATGAAACACATAATTATGCAACACATAAACATGTATATTCAACTGGCTATCTCAGTCTATACTTACGTACCTTAGTTCTACTAGGCAAGCTACATCAGCTCTAATGTCCAAACCTATAGTCCGCACTACAATGCAAAGTACTCATGCATTACCACTTTATTCTAAAAGCCTTAACTATACTATAGCATACTCCCTATTTACTATAAGGAGTCAAAGCTATACCTGCTTCCGTCGTCAGCCCGCTGATGACGACTGCCCTAAAACTTGGGCACCGCTCCGCCGCAACCTTGGAGAACCTGGCCAACCTCCGGACCAAGCCTAGGAAGGCTGGAAACACCCCAAAACCCCTATAATACACTAAAGACCGAGAGAGAAGACTTGATTTTGGTGTGAAATTCTGTATTTTGGAGGGCCTATTTATAGGCGAAGTTCGGACGGTCCAAACTAGGTTCGGATGGTCCAAACTGCCACTTGTCCGAGCCATTTTGACACCTGGGCTCTGCTGAGTTCGGACGGTCCGAAATCGGGTTCGGAGGGCCCGAACTGTCCGTATGCTCCGAACTGTTTTGGTCCTTCTGAACTCATTTTTGGACCCCCGGGACCTATCCTACCATTTTCGGACGTTTCGGATCTGATTTTCTACTTATTTTAACCAAATAAGTTATTTTAACCAAATAAGGACTCCTTAAACATGTTTTGACACTTTTAAAATTATATGTCATATTATAACATGTTTAAAATCACTTAATCTTGTAAAATGGAACTGGGCTACTACACTGTCCGTCAGTCTTTGGGTGATAAGTTGTACCCATAGCTCGCTGAAGACTCCCACAGAACCTGGAAGTAAACCTGGGATCTCGATCGTTGACTATTCTCACATGCACTCCGTGCAATCGAAAAATCTCCTGGATGTATAACCGTGTCATGTTATCAAAAATTGAAGTCCCGGTTATAAGGAATGAAATGTGCTGATTTGGTGAGTCGGTCCACCACAACCCAGATAGCATCACAATTCCTCGAGCTCACCGGTAAATGGGTCACGAAGTCCATCATGATTGTAAGGCCCGAAAATATTAAATTATTAATTATGGAATTTGAGAATTAAATTCCATATTATGGGATAATATTGATTTAAGAAGTTATGGAAATGATAGATTTAATTTTCGAGCCAAAAATATTTAATTTGAGAATTTACGGATTTTGAGAAGTAAATTCCGAGAATTTTTAAATTAAAAGAATAAATATTAGATTTGAATATTTATGGGATTTAAGATTAAATTCCATGTTTTGGGAATTAACGAAGAGTAATTTTGAAGATACAACCCGATCAGAGACTGATTTGCAAATATCGAAGTTGCAAGGGCTAAAGTGCAAACGGTCGGGATTATTTAATTAATCCAAATTTATTTAATTTTAATCCAATTATAGTTAATTTGGGAATATTTAGAGTTTCGATTTAAATTCTAATATTCTTAAATTATTTAGGATTGAAATTGAATTAAAAAGAAGGCCGATGACTGAATTGCAATTAATAAAGATTTGAGGGACTAAATTGCAATTTATGTATACATATCCGAATTATTATTATAAGAAACAGATTTATATGTGTATTCTTCAGAATGAATTCAGAATTGAAGAACAGAGTTCGAACCCTCTTCCATCTCTTTTGAATTCGATTTGTTCGAAACCCCGTAACTTTTGTTCCGCTCGTCCGATTTCGATTCCAAAAGATGTTCTGAAATCCTTGCGACTAGGCCTTCGATTTGATGTAAGTATTTTGTTATCTCAGCATGTTTTGAAGAACGAAATTTGGCAGAGATCAGATTATGACTTGATGTTTGTGTTTTTGAGTCGTATGCCGTCCGATATCGCAGTCGGATTGAAAATGAATTAAGAAACGAACTTGTCATGGTTTCAGCATGTCTTTGACTTGTTAACATGTGATTATAGATGCTGATATTTGAAGTATGAATGATATGAAGTGATTAGAAGTTGATAAGAAGTTCATAATGAATTTGATACCGAGTCGGTTCCCGATTTTTAATCGCTACGCCGTCGGTTGATGTTTTAGGATCAGTTTTGATAACCAAAGATTGAATTGAGATGTTAGTGAAATGTTAGCGATGATATAGCATTTTTATTTCTCAGTTTCAGTCACGTTTGAAAGACGAACGATGCAAGACTCCGAGTTATACCGAATAAGAAGAAGTTGAAGTTTGAAATGATGTTGATTGAATCTATATTGATGATTTTGATTCAATTCTGAAATGATTGAATAGAATGAAGTTTTTCTCAGAATTTATAATATGTTTAGACTTGAATTTGATTGAAGAATCATGCTTTGGTTCCAAGTTTTGACAGCAAAAGATCAGCAGCAGAATTCGAGCAAAAATTGGCTCGCTCGATCGGGTGAAAGTTACCGATCGAGCGAGGCCTGTGTTTCTTGGGCAGAAAATGTGAAATTTCTTGCTCGCTCGATCGGCTGCTTTTTCCCGATCGAGCGAGGCCAAAATGTGTACAGATCCGAGAGCTTGATTTTCTTGCTTGCTCGATCGGCTGATTTTTCCCGATCGAGCGAGGCTCCGGATTTTTTTAAAAAAAATTATGCTCTTGATTTATTATTTTTTAATTGTTTGATTAATTGTTTAATTAATCATTAGTTGCCCTAAGACGAGATTAGCAACCCGAGGTCCCCACAACAGGTGGTATCAAAGCGTAGGTTCTGGACTGAGATAGAAGCTGAGCGGGGTAGAGTGAGTCACATGCATTTATAGTATTGCATGATTATGCAGTATTTGATTCGATGATTTAATAAATTGCATGTGCTCTTGATCTACTTTTGAAATTGAATTGATTAATTTACTGATTTGTAAATTTTCGAATTCTTATCGATGTTATTATAAGAATTTCCCCGGGTGATGTAAGCACCCAGAATTGAAGAGAACAATGTTTTTTGGGTGATGTAAGAACCCCAGACTGACAGCATATTATGGCCAGACTAAACAGAATGGTATGGTCAGACTGAACAGAACAGAACGGTATTGCTCAGCTGAATGAAGTACCTCAAATGGAATGGAACAGAATATCAGCAAATGAATAGATGATGTTGTAGGTAACATTTGGCTTGAAGAATTTGATCAGTTGTTCAAATATCGGAAAGATTCAGATGAATATCGGATTAGATTGATTGAATACCAACTTCGAAAACCTAGCAACCAGCTGGTGGATTATGATGAAGAAATGTTGAGAAGGCAGAGGTATATTGATTGTTGGTAAGTGCTTAGAACAGACTTTTGTTTATTATTATTTGCCACAAGAGATAGAAATGATGAGAAAGAAAAATATACCCTCTAGAAGCTGAATATTTTGAATTTTGAGGAATGTCTTATTAAAATTTTCAAGCCTATTACGATTCTTTGAATTGTAAATAATGAAAAGCTCAAGATTGAGTGAATTATTTAATGGCTTGAATTCGAAGAATATGTTTGATTAACTCTTGACGATTGACATATTTTATGAAAGACATAGCCTTGTCTAATAGAACTGAAGCTTAATGATGAGACAGAAGGAATGAAATTGTAAAGATGCTACAATGTGTGAGATCAACACAAAGTTAGCTACAATTTCTATTCCAGAACAGATACGAAGTAAACGATACGACAGCGAATCGAGACGGATTAATTTGATTATGAATGCAGAGTATGTTAGAGATTAGTACACTCATTGTGGAGGAGGATATCCGAACAAGAACTGTAAAGAAAATTTAGGCAGATGTGCTAGAATCTGTTCGAAGAAACATCGATTCTAAGAAGATTCGAATGAAGAATAAATGTCAGAAGTATACAGAGGATCAGAATGACATTGCACCTGAGAATGAAATTTCAGGTAACAAATTTATTTTGTTTTGACCTGTTTATTATTGGTGCAATAGATTCATGATAGCTGAAAGCTTATTATATGATCACCTCTGTATCAGAAAAGAGACTGTATGAATTGAACTGAAGAATAGAACTATTGCTTCGATGAACTGAAACTGAATATGATTTTGTTCATATTGAAATATCTGTTTATGTTGCATGATAGATGATGATATAAAAATCAGTTACAGATGAGTCTTTATTTGATTCTACTAAAGTTATTACATCATAAAATCATAATTTTTGAAATTCGTGATATCGATTAAGAGGTTTTTATATTCGACCTCAATCGATTTGATTGACTCTTATTCTTTTATAGAGTCTGATTTGATCTACTCGTCTTGAGTGGAGATGCTAGTGAGTTGTTTTCACTTAGCATATTGTCATTCATATTATTGTTCTGTGGATGATCTTGACTTAAGTGAGTTTTCCTGATTATGAATTTCAAGAGTTACTGATTTTTTGATGTATA
The DNA here is from genome assembly GCF_033568475.1 of Henckelia pumila. Taxonomy (NCBI): domain Eukaryota; kingdom Viridiplantae; phylum Streptophyta; class Magnoliopsida; order Lamiales; family Gesneriaceae; genus Henckelia; species Henckelia pumila. Next base: position 35,563,080 of record NC_133122.1, read on the forward strand.
TATTCAGTATATTATAATATTTTTGGCTCGTAACTGATAGAAATTTCAATTCAATTTTTGGTAAAAGTTTGGGTTGATAATATGATTTGTTACGAATTGGGAAATAGAACGAAGAAACGAGATGAATATTTGATTGATTGATCTTTGAATTTATGTGCTTGAGTATCGAGATAGATACTAAAACAGTCAGAATTGATGTAATCCAAATTAAGTGAGAATTGATTTGGAAGGATTAAAGCACATTGAGATGAGATCAAGTTATTAGAATTCAATTGAGAAATAGAAATGAAGAATGAAACAGGCATTCGATCAATTGATTTCAGATTTTTGTGTATTCTGGTTTGAAAATTCAGATGAATATATGACCAATTAGAATGATTTTTGATTGAAAGCAATCCAGAACTGTTTAGAAGATGAAAAAAACACGGAAAGTAAACTGAAGTGATGAGAATTCAATACAGAATGCCATATAGAGATATGAATTGAAACCTCAGATCAGAATGAATGAATTCTATTATGATTGATTATCTGATTGTGCTTGATATGTCCGAAAAGAAATATCAGATTTTGAAGAAAATGCACGACAATGAATTTAAGATTCATCCAATAATTGTTTTATAAGAAGATAATGCAAATAGAAGTAACTGAATTAGTACGTTTTCGAAGTTAAACGTACAGAGAGTTTCTGATTAAGTTGAAAATCGTTGACCAGATGAGTTCAGTGATAGTTTAGAAATTCCAGAATTGGTATGAGATCATGATTTGAAAGAGTAAACTACCAAGATGAAACAGTTTATATGAAGTAAACAGGTGGTAGTTATGAACAGATTGATTGAAATTACTGGATACGATAATCTGTTTGTATGATCAAATCGCTGAATTGTGATTAGATTCGTTGCAAGACGAACAGTAAGCCAAGAAATAATGTTTCAGATTGAAACATTGGGTTTACTATTACATTGTAATACAGATGATTCGAAGACTTTGAGTACTTTTTGAGGTAAAGGTACAACATGTTATCCTTGAATTGGAAGAATAGTCAGAGCAGATGAATCAAAATTTGAGAATAAACGATATCTGACATGATATCGATTATCAACAGCTCTGAATATTTTGAAATCTATGAATACAGCATATACTCTGATTAATAGATAGTCCAAATAGACTAATCAGATTTGTAGAATACACTGTATGAGATGTGAATCACAGCTATCTATTCAGATCTGTGAAGAAGATAGAGATATGATGAAATTACAGGAATGATTAAAATCTATTGTCAGGATTAAGACTTTAGATTTATTCGACAGATGTGGCATCGATTGATTGATTGATGTTCTAAGAGTTGGTTTTATGTGATTGCATTATACCATTTGTCGATTTATGGATTATCTGAGTTGACTTTCCAGATATTGAGACTATTCTCAGATCTTTAATACCTGATTCGGTATTACTTGTCTTGATGTGTTGCCACTTGATGATTATAATTCCTGTAACAGCTAATGAATCGATTTTGAGATAATGATATGATGAAAAGAAATCAGATTTCTTTGTATTGGAATGATACTACTGAAGTATATGATATCAGATGAGACATGATTTGTTGTCAGCAGATCAGATGTGATTTGAGGAACACAAGGATGATGAATATGAATCTGTATGGAATGAAAGCAGAGAAGATGAACCAGAATTAGTAATTGAATGATAGATATAACTTGTGAAGCTGAAACTGATTAGTTAAGTGGAAAAGTTATTCTTGAAACATCATTCAATTCAGAATAACAGTGTAGACTTGATTTATGTTCTATATTCTGTATAGAATGATATAGAGAGAAAAAAAAAATCAAGTCGTCACAAAAGCTGAATTTCACTGAATGAAATGTCAGACATAATTGATGATTTCATTGAACGAATGTATTCTTTTCAGCTTGATAAGTTCAGTATCTAAGTGACAGAAGTATCAATAGATTCTTCTTATGTACTTTATTCAGATGAGATAGATATTGATGAGATTCTGAGTTAAGTCAATTATTCAACAAATCCTTGATTGAGAAAAGAAACCACTCGAAAGAATTCTTGTCGGTTACGTAAAGTACACGAAAATAGGAACAGATTCGTAGAAATAATCTGATAAGAGATGAAGAGATGAGATACGAAGATCATAATTGAATGATTGAAGTAAGAATAACTTTAGATAATCATTCAGTCTATCAGACTTGATATTTGGATTGACTACGATTTCGAGGACGAAATCATTTCTTAGAGGGGAGGAATTGTAAGGCCCGAAAATATTAAATTATTAATTATGGAATTTGATAATTAAATTCCATATTATGGGCTAATATTGATTTAAGAAGTTATGGAAATGATAGATTTAATTTCCGAGCCAAAAATATTTAATTTGAGAATTTACGGATTTTGAGAAGTAAATTCCGAGAATTCTTAAATTAAAAGAATAAATATTCGATTTGAATATTTATGGGATTTAAGATTAAATTCCATGTTTTGGGAATTAACGAAGAGTAATTTTGAAGATACAACCCGATCAGAGACTGATTTGCAAATATCGAAGTTGCAAGGGCTAAAGTGCAAACGGCCGAGATTATTTAATTAATCCGAATTTATTTAATTTTAATCCGAGTATAGTTAATTTGGGAATATTTAGAGTTTCGATTTAAATTCTAATATTCTTAAATTATTTAGGATTGAAATTGAATTAAAAAGAAGGCCGAGGACTGAATTGCAATTAATAAAGATTTGAGGGACTAAATTGCAATTTATGTATACATATCCGAATTATTATTATAAGAAACAGATTTATACGTGTATTCTTCAGAATGAATTCAGAATTGAAGAACAGAGTTCGAACCCTCTTCCATCTCTTTTGAATTCGATTTGTTCGAAACCCCGTAACTTTTGTTCCGCTCGTCCGATTTCGATTCCGAAAGATGTTCTGAAATCCTTGCGACGAGGCCTTCGATTTGATGTAAGTATTTTTTTATCTCGGCATGTTTTGAAGAACAAAATTTGGCAGATATCATATTATGACTTGATGTTTGTGTTTTTGAGTCGTATGCCGTCCGATATCGCAGTCGGATTGAAAATGAATTAAGAAACGAACTTGTCATGGTTTCAGCATGTCTTTGACTTGTTAACATGTGATTATAGATGCTGATATTTGAAGTATGAATGATATGAAGTGATTAGAAGTTGATAAGAAGTTCATAATGAATTTGATACCGAGTCGGTTCCCGATTTTTAATCGCTACGCCGTCGGTTGATGTTTTAGGATCAGTTTTGATAACCAAAGATTGAATTGAGATGTTAGTGAAATGTTAGCGATGATATAGCATTTTTATTTCTCAGTTTCAGTCACGTTTGAAAGACGAACGATGCAAGACTCCGAGTTATACCGAATAAGAAGAAGTTGAAGTTTGAAATAATGTTGATTGAATCTATATTGATGATTTTGATTCAATTCTAAAATGATTGAATAGAATGAAGTTTGATATGTATGTTTTGATGATATGTTTCAGAGTTTAATAGGAGACTATTGACTCAAGAACCTCAACTTGAAACCGAAGAAGAAGTTATCAAGATTGAAGTGAATTTGATTGAAGATGGATTGAGGTTTGAATGATCAGATTCTTGTAGGAGTTGTTGTACTTCCTATCCAAATGTGGAACATCGTCAACTCGAGAATGACAGGTATAAGATGACATCGAGAGTCAGGGATTTGATACTCAAGAATGATACTTCTTGAGTTATCCCGAACAAATCACATACTTGTTTAAGTACTTGTTCTTGAGGTAGAACTTATGTTATTGTCGATCCATCCCAGGTAGTGGATCTTTATTTTTTTCGATATGATGTGATAATATATTGAAATTGATTCTATGCCAAGGTTGCGGTTAACCTTATTTTCTAGCCCGGAATGACTACGATAGATGGATATCCATGTCAAGATCGGTTACGAATCTTGATGGCAATCACGTGATAAGAATAAATTCTTGAGATAAGCGCGCTATATAAATTGAAGTCTTGATTTGAAATTTGAGTCGATATATGCGTTATTTTTACTCTATTCTTGAGTTGACATGTTTAGAGTAGATATGAATTTATTTAACGCATTTATATGTCGATTATATTGAGAATGATTTTTCACCGGAGTTTATCCGGCTGTTATTTTGTTTTGTATGTGTGCATCACAACAGATGGGGCAGGAGCTGGTCTGAGATGACATTGACAGCTTGGGAGCGAGATTTAGCACGTGAGGACTCGGGTTTATAGCTGAACGAATATGTATTAGAGTACATCAAACCTAGTAGAAGACTTGAGACTTGAAGCTCACTTATGTCGTTGGTGTAGCTTGTGATTTAATGTCTTTTATGTTATCTGTTTCATGTAAGAATTGTATGATTATATGCTCAAGTCGTTATATATGATTATATGCATGTTCCTAGATATTGTAGCATGCTTTTGGTGAATTAGATTGTTGGTGCACGAATTTGACATCATCAAAATTCTTCTGAAACATTATTTTTTCAGAACAGAGCTCCAGGATCGATCCTGGAATTTCACAGGATCGATCCTGGCACAAAATGATGTTGGGCAGAAACTTTTCTAAAGTCCCAGGATCGATCCTGGAAGTTCCCAGGATCGATCCTGACCAAAAAAATTTTTAAAAAAAGAAAAAAATTTTGCTCTTGATTTATTATTTTTTTAATTGTTTGATTAATTATTTAATTAATCATTAGTTGCCCTAAGACGAGATTAGCAACCCGAGGTCCCCACAATGATCAACTCCCATTTCCACTCAGGAATGGATAAACCATGAAACAAACCTCCAGGTCGTCGGTGTTCTGCCTTGACCTACTGATACACAAAACATCTAGAAACATACTGATACACACTTTTCTTCATTCCTTTCTACCAGAAAGAACCTCGTACGCAAATCTTTGTACACCGAAAGGATTCTCATACTTTATGACTAACACTTGTCATAACACCTGTGACAACGTCGTTGTCCACAATTCTTGATTTCTTGAACCCCTCAGGTTTTCTTCTTGGAAATATCAATACAAATATTCTTATTGACTCAAAATTCGATTAGTGCAATATTTAGTACTAATATAATGACATCTATCTCATAACTTGAGATAACATCTGAAAATGAGAATACTGATTATCTTGCCACGGATAACAATTCCTTGCTAAATTCTGACTTACGCTTTTAGATGAACAAAACTGTTTCATCCTTCGTTGGCAAAGTCCTTAAATCAAAACAATCTCTCTAACCCCTGATTCGATCTCATCGAATCAGACTTATCAATGCATCCATTAGACATCCCGAAAAATCAGTGACAACAATCCTGCTAGATCTGGTAACTTTAGATCTCAGTTGTTGTCCTTCTTCCATGTCTAAACACTTGATGTTATCCTGATATTACTCATTTGAAATTCCAACACTTGCTAGATCAATTGGTGATAATATAATCCCAGTAATATTGCAGAAACGTTTCTGATAACTGAATATCTGAGTACTATAATCATCTTATCAGTCTACCAAAAAGTGAACAATTCCAATCGTTCTTTATGAAAAAGAATATATAGCTTCCTCATCACGGGGTTATAACATATGTATCTACCTCAGACAAATAGTTGCAAATAGTCACTGGGCACCAAACTTGCACCAATTTAACTGACCATTTCAAAACACACATGAACACCTAAGTGTTCATCTTTCCACTATCCAAATGAATTCTTATATTGTCGTATTCATGCTGTAACTTAGCAGGTTCATGACATCTGTCAATAGAATTGAGTATCTTTTCACGGTTATCAAACTGACACCAAATTATACTTTAACGTAACTGTTGTAATGATCATAGTTCACGTCTTCCAGTATAAGTCATCCCAATGTCCTAATAAAACTCATCTTTGCTTGATAACCCATCAATAAAATTCCAATTCTTACAGGAAAACTTACCTAAGTAAACTCATTACTTAGAATTTCCTATTCAACTTGTAATCAAGATCCTGATCACTAAAATATACCTCTGATAGAATTAGAAAATACTGGTAAAACCTCCTGGTCCTCCCCCAGTATCACGTGCGAGAACTACCCGTTCAGAATATTCACTTGTCAAGGAATCCTTTTCAAGACTATTCTGTCCACGGAAACCAAAGTCTATATCTCTGATGAAGTCAGACAATAACTCACCACAATCCCTTGGCACTAATCCAGCACCATGTATAATTCCAGAAGACTCAAATAAATCCTGAATACTATTCTGATAGTTATACTCATTGCTATGATTGTACATACAACGAGACTGAGGTAAGTCTTCCTAAAATGCCTAACTGGAGAAAAAGAATTCTTCCAGAGTACACCGGCATAAGGTCGCACTTACTATACCATCTCAGAACCCGACAGTAATCAGCAATCCTGTCATAATACATCACTGAGTCTCTATTACTATGCAACATTCCTATCTGGACCAAAATCATTGGTCAAGGAAAACTCTCTGCAGAGGCAAAACTCAAATCCCGAGTCTGCAAGCATCTAATAATTAAATCCTGTTGAATATCAATTCAACAAATCTCTTAGATTAAATCCCGAAATCACAAATCAAGATAAAAACTTATCTACTCAAAACAATTACTTATCAAAGAAAATTCATTCCAAGACTGTTCTGACAACGGGACATTTGTATCTCTAACAGACGATAACCAAATCTAGATACCACGCTTGGTATTTATCAATCTAAAGTTGCACCTTGTTGTGACTGTTGCCAAAATTCCCAGACTGATTAGCCTTTCCAAAATAGTTTATGGAGCACAAAGGCCTCCAAAACAACCTCCGAAGTATGAAAACTTCCAGAGTAATACCGACTAAGGGTCGCGCTTCCTCACATCTAGTCCTGGTTACAGTCCACAACTCCTGGTATTTCTTAGCTTTTCATCCTGATGAAAATCCATCATCACTAAGTAACAACCTAAAAAGGTCAAAACAACCAACTGTTCTAAGAAAATCCTTGTAGAACAAACATTCATGTATCCTGATGAATCACATCATCTCTGGAAAACACTTGGTCTGCTAGAATATTCTAGGTAAAACATCTAGAACTATTCATTGAAAACTTGCAAAATCCCAAGTACTCATTTAAACAATGATCAATCTTTTATTCAATATAACCAAGTTAATCTTCAATGATTGCAATACTTGAACCACAAATCCAGGTTCCAATACAATCTTTATTACAATTACATATAATACATAACTTAATCAAAGGAGTACACTGAAAGATGTACAATACAACAATAACTGAGTACATCAAATATTGAAATCTTTAATACATCTGATTACAACTGAAATACTGTTTACAACAAAATACAGTATTTAAATTCCTGCGGAAGTCTTTCATCCCGTCTTCTGATCTTGAACATGAAGTTTTCTGTCTGCCACTCATGTCAGCAGAACTTCTACCTCTCAAGATCTAAAAGAATAAAATCTTGCTAATATACCGGATCCTTCCAATATTATCGGGTTCCTTATCTGGTAGATGAGACAAGATTTTCCCGTCAATCTCTCCAACTACTAGTGGAGAGTCTTCCGGGGTGGCTTCCTTGGTCGACTCAGAATGGATGACTACATGTCACACATTCCTTTCAACCTGGAGAAGTGCCTGACGTTGAAAACTGGATCTTCTCTTCCAGCTCCATCCTGCTGGGATCCACATAATACGAAACTTTGATGCCGACCTTGGCAATGACGATCTTGGAAAAGCCTAGACATCTTGCTATTCAAATTTCTTATACTGCTATCGTTATTGAATCCAACTTGTAATCCTACAAAGGATAACCCAAAATAAATACTATGTCCCAAAGAATCTTATTACATGCTCTGATACCATAAATGTAGTGACCCGCGCCGTGATCACCTACTAATCAGAACTTAAGCATGCAATTAATCAATAAAATTATCTTAATCAGAGTAACTACGGAATCTTAAAATAAAATAATACCAGGTAAGCAATCCTAGTGGTCAACCCTGCTATCCAGCCTTGGTCACCACCTAACCTCCCTATCTCCGGGAGAACTACCTGCAACTGCCCCATGGAATAGGGCATCCAACCAATAGAAAATAACCGGAAGTGAGCCTAACATGCTCAGTACGAGAGTATGATTATACACTATTATATGCACATGAATGCAAATGAACTGGGTACCAAGACACTCAGGTCAAGAAACTAGCTCATAGACCGGGCCCAGGGTATATAGCACGCTGCGCCATCGCCTCAGGAGGCTTCTCATATACCCATTGGATAATGGTGACCTGATACTAGTACATGTGTCCAACCATAAATGTGACTTGACATAAGACTTACGTATCCAACCATCCACAAACTCGTAGGGTGAGCACCCTACTACAGGATACCTCTAAGTAAAAGGCTCAATATGCTCATGTATGCAACATACAGTCGGGACATGCTGTATATATAAAGTCATATAAAACATGCAATCACATAATCCATGCAAACACATAATACATGTATACTCAATCTGAATATCTCAAATAATACTTCTGTACCTTACTAAGGCAGATCCTAGAAGCTTCCCCTCTAGATCCAAGCCTACCATGCATCACTACAACATAAATAACCCATGCATTACTTAGCATGCCAAACATCACCTACTAGGCTCTAAAACCTTAATTAAACTATAGACTACTCCCTATTTACTATAGAGAACCAAAGTCATACCTTCGTCCGTCGTCAGCCCGCTGATGACGCATGCCCCAGAGCCTGGGCATAGCCTAGCTACGACTCCTGGACGCCTCTCCAAAGCTCCGCCACCTGGCTACTACTGCGGACACTGTCCGTTAAATAAAAACTACTACCTACTTCAAATCTTAAAATAAGAGTACCAAAAAGCTCGTAAAACGAACTAACATGGGCCAAGGAGAGGATTTGGTCATTCAAAATGAGCAATTTCCGCCATTATTTATAGAGCACAATCGGAAGCACCGATAGTGCCATCGGAAGCTCCGATTTGTGCATGGAATCCACGTTGCAACTGGTTGAGATCAGAAGCTCCGATCTATTGCATGCAGCTACGTGTACAATTCTCATCGCCACGTGTAGTGATCCTTACCGAGATCACATACTAATCAAAAACTTAGACATGAAATTAACTTAATTAAAGCCATAATAAACTGTGGAAGCAATAAACATTATACAATCCAAAGGAAAAAAATCTGTAAATACCCAAATATTATACAACCAAATCGAACAGTGTATAGACCCAACTACACGGAATAAATCCCTATGCGAAATCCCCGCTGGACATCCACTGCCTAATCCCTCCTGGATCCACCCGCCTCATCCAATCGCAAACCTGCCCCATGAAATAGGGTGTCCAAATATACAAAGTACGAGACATGAGCATAAACGCTCAGCACGAGAGTATGAGCATGTTGTATCATATAAATGCATGAATGCAAGTGTACCGCCTACTGAAACTAGAGGCCAAGGATCAGATAACAAAGACAGGCCAGGCCCTGGTATGTAGCACGACACGCCGTCGCCTCAGGAGGTGGCTCCCATACCGAATACCAGTGGATACTCCGGACCCAAATCGATGGAAGTCCATCCACTAACAGGATAGGGTAAGACCCTATAATATTCCAAGGATATAGCTCGAAATGTAATATGCATGCAGCATATAGTCATGTCATAAAATATGCACATAAAATCATGCAAGCACATAATATAGGCATACTCAGTCAGGATATCTCGAACAGTACTTTCGTACCTCAACTACTAAGCAGTTCTACCAGCTCTAGGTCCACGCCTATAATCCGCACTACACAGCAAAATGATACTAATATCATTATATTACTCCAAAATCCTTAACTAAGCTATTGCATACTCCTAAATATTTTTAGGAAGCAAAAGCTATACCTGCGTCCGTCGTCAGTCCTTTGATGTCGATGCCCCCAGACTTGGGCACAACTCCGCTGCGACTCCCGAACGCCTCACCGACCCCCGGACCTAGGAAGGCTAGAACTACTAAAATATTCTTAGAAGGAGAGAGAACTCGTGGAATTGGTAATGAGAAGTGAAGCCTCGGCCCTATATTTATAGGACACGATCGGAACCTCCGATGCGCCATCAGAGCTTCCGTTCTTGCTTATCTACCACGTGGAAAAATTTCATTGGTTGGCTGCGGATAGGGGATATCGAAACCTCCGTTCCAGATCGGAGCTTCCGTTGTCTCGCACGTCATGGCTGATGTAATCTCATCGGAGCTTCCGTTGCACACCGGAGCTTCCGATCACCATCGAAGCTTCCGTTCTGATCATGACCCAAATTCTTATTTTGCGTTGATTAATCCTTTAATCACCTATTTTGGGTACGGGCTACTACACCACGTCTTCAGACAGCAAATAGAAAGCTCCGTTCTCGCATCGGAACTTCCGTTCGTACCGGCAGCTCCGATCTGCACAGCGGTGACTCCGAAGTGAACACTCTTTTCTTTACTATTTTTGGACCCCCGGGACCTGCCCTACCATTTTTTGACGTTTTGGATCTGATTTTCCACTTATTTTTAGCAAATAAGGACTCCTTGAACATGTTTTGACACTTTTAAAATTATATGTCATTTTCTAACATGTTTAAAATCACTTAATCTTGTAAAATAGAACCGGGCTACTACATATATACTTGAGGGTCCTATCGGTTAATAGAAAAGTTCTGGAATAACAAAGGTGTTGTTATAGTCCTCCAGAGCTAGCGACATCAACGGGCTTACTACGAACGAAGGTATGGTCCGGGAATCTTATTAAGATTTGGGAGTATTTATTAGCTTAGTTAAAACTTATAGTACTTGTGTAGTGATACATTGAACTTTTGAATATAGGCTTGGAACCTAGGTACTATTAGACTCGAACTAGCTTAGAGGTACGTACACATTGGCTGAGATTGCCAGCGAGTATACATGTTTATATATTGAATTTCTATGGCATTATTATGCGGCATTATTTATGGTTTATCGTTTTTCATATTCATATGTCATCAGTGGCGGAGCCACGTTCAAGGGCACCCGGGCTTTAGCCCGGGTGGCCCGAATTTTTTTTAAAATTATGTATATAAAAATTTTGAATAATTTTGGTTTAATTTAGTGTTAGCCCGGGTAGCTCAATTCAAAATATTAAAGGACACGAGAGCTTAGAATTTTAGCCCGGGTAGATTAAAATTTCTGGCTCCGCCATTGTATTTCATGTGCACATACACGTTAAGCCTATTTCTTTGTTATACCTGTATTTAGTCTAGAGTCGGATGTACCATTATATATATATATATATATAGAGTTGGGTTTTTGTTGGTATGACAAAACATAGATGTAATTAACTTAATAAATCTAACTAATTTTTATTAAGTCGTACAAGGAAACAAAGAAATTGGATGAGTTTATTTTACTAAGAGGTTTGCCATGCAATAAAAGGTAAAGTAAATTGGTTTGCTTCGATTTTTTTTTTTTTTTCCGGATAGTTTCGGTTTCTGATGACTCTTTTTAAGATGTTAGGAATAAAATCTTAAGTTGAGTTTAGATGAAAAAATTTGAAATTTATTAATTTAAATGTATTTTTATTGTTTAAGTAACTTAAATATAAGAAATTTAAATACATCTCCATATTTAATTTCACTATAATTAAGCTATTACAATGGATTTCAAATTTTTAGAATTTTGGAATCAATTGAAATTTATTATAATTAGTACAAACAAAATAAAATAACTAAATAAGTTATTTAAAATTGAAAATGAATTCAAAATCCATGAATTCATGCGACTCCATTCAAATACAATTTTAATGTGCTTTTTTTTTTTTTTACAAAAAACCAAATACGTTTTTTTTTTTTGTGATGTGAGAATCCGCAGCTGCAGGCCGCTTTTTTTCGGTGCGCTCTGGATAAATCCCCGAACTAACGCAATAATTTGCAAACTACAACGTTAGTCAGATAAACAATATTGTGCAAACTCTGTGCCACGGACTAGTCCAAAAAGGTGTTGATAGGGAGAATCGAACTTTTGACCCTTATCTAAAAATTCACATACTCTACTAATTTAAACAACTCTTAGAGGGAAAAACCAAATACTTTATTCAAATAAAGTGTGCATTCATGATTAGTTCCCTAAGCAAGGCCCTTTAGTTGTTGTGAGTTGTTAAGGGCATCGCGCACGAGGTTGCCATAAAACTAGATAACAATAATAATATAAACCAAACAACCAACCAATATTATTAATTACCAAATATACAATTATTGTGTATATAATTTATGAGTAATGCTAGATGTACATTTCGGTGTACATTTTGGTTTACACCTTTCCTTATTAATTATAAAATTTTCCTGATCAACTAGATATTTATTTCTTATTATGGGTATTTTGCAATTAATGAGAGAAATTAGAAAAATTTTAAGTAAGGATATAAACCAAGGTGGCAATTTTCATAATTTAATATCCGATTATTTATGGTGACACCTAATTACAAGCCAAAATTTGGGTTAATTCAACTGTGGTGGACACAATATTAGGCTGGAAGTAGGGAAACAGAGATATTATTGGGATGATGTCTGTCATTAATATTTTTTAATCTTTTTTTATTTTATTATCTAAAACAAATGCCAACACAAAAACAAATGTAATGCTATTTTTAGGTTGATTTGTGGGGATGGTGGAACTTGGCCTTGGCCAAACATGTGAATCTTGGAATCTTGTTGTTTATCGTTGTTCTGCATTTCCCGGAAAATATTAGAGCCTAGCTGCTTGGTGTTCTTGATTTGCAGGCCAAGTTTTGAACTTGGAGGTGGTTATGAACGATTTCTCTATTTTCCGGGAAATTTTTTGGAAAGAGTTGAACAGAATCTTGATTTTGAGGGGAAAGAGACAAATGGGTGTCTGAAATTTTCATCATTCCTTCATGTTTTTGAGGAAGCTTTGCAATTTGGTTGGAGAATTCAGTTATACAGAAATCTGTCTTTATCAAGATAGGGAAATCTGTTTTTTACCAAAAAAAATATCGTTTGTTCTCATACATTGAATGGATATCGGGTTGGCGTTGCGTATAGGTTGATACTGGTGAAATTTGTTTTCTTTCCAATTCAAGATTTCAAACATTGTTGAATTATCAATCATAGAGCGTGAGATTTTGACAGTTGAAACAAACGTTTTAGGTGTATGTACAGGTGAAGATTAGTTTAGAGTTTGTTTATTTAGGTGGAAAACATGGAATATAAGTTCAGAAAGTTTATTAATATTGAGATTCCTCGGATGGTTCGAAGATCAAGAAATAACAGTTTGGAGTAGCGACAAAACTGATGTATATATGTTTCTTTTTCGTTCGTTCAAATTAGGGGACAGAAATATCATTTCTGAAGTTAAATTAGAAACCTTGGTTTCAGTAAATATTTTGATTTCATGATTGCTGGATTCGGGTGTGTACCAAGATGAGATTTTTGAGCCTTGTGGGTAAATCTTTTGGATGTTCTGCATCTGGGGAGCGTCTTGTCTCAGCAGCAAGAGATGGGGATCTCCAAGAAGCTAAGGCATTGTTGGACTATAATCCTCGCCTCGCGAGGTACTCGACTTTCGGTGTGCGCAATTCTCCGTTGCATTATTCTGCCGCTCATGGTCATGACGAGGTATAAATTCATTTAGTTTAATGTGAATTTTTTGCTCTACATCCACACTTAAATTTCAAGTAGATTTAATCATAAAGTAGTAGAGCAATAAACTTTAGACATTGATATGGTATATAATTTTTGTTCCTTACATTTAGATTGTCTCGCTCTTGCTCGATTCTGGGGTCGACATTAATCTCAGGAACTATAGAGGGCAGGTATGGTCTTTTTCCTTATCCCCTCCTCTCCTTCTAGCTGGAATTGCACTTTTAGATTCTTCACTTATTGTGAATTAAGTTCCTCAAATCGGCTTAATTTCGTAAAGAACTGTACCTAATGTAACATAAATAGATACTTTTGGTGTGGATTGAAATTGTTTTATTTGCTTTCTGGTGGTAGACTGCCCTGATGCAAGCTTGTCAATATGGTCATTGGGAGGTTGTTCAGACTCTGATTCTCTATAAAGCCAGCGTACGGCAGTTTCTGTGGTTACTTTTTAGTGTATTTCTTAGTTATTGGTGAGTTGTGTCCCAACTCTTGGAAAAGAATTGAAGTCGTGATTCTTTCTTAGATACACAGAGTTGATTATCTGAATGGAGCAACTGCCCTCCACTTAGCTGCTCTTAATGGTCATTCTCAGTGCATTCGCCTTCTCCTTGCTGATTATGTTCCAAGTATTCCCAATTTCTGTAGCATCTCAAGTAAAAGATCGAAGACTGATAAGTCCGTTCCAGATTTTGATGAAAGGTACACTAAGTAAAAAAAATTTTAATCTGTATTTTCCTTTATGCAGTTAGCTGAGTATATTTGATTTTCTTGTTTTGGTTAGTGCACTATCTGGAGTGATCAACAGACCTGCTGATGGTGGTGTCACAGCCCTTCATATGGCTGCATTGAATGGGCATGTCGAAACAGTTCACCTCCTTTTGGATTTAGGGGCATCAGTTACCAGCGTCACGTTGGAGGATGGAACTACTATTGATTTGATTGGTAAGACTGATTTGTTATTTCCATTTTTTTTTATGTTTTTGTGATCCTAAACTTTCTATCTATAATTAATGGTATAGGCTAGCAACTTTCATTCTTCTAATTGTCTGTGCCATTTCTTTTAGTTTTTTTGTTTCTTTTTTTGGTACATTCCTTTTGTATTGATCGTTGAGATTAGAAAATCATCCTTTTAGAATTTTCATATTTGAGTTCCTTTTGGATTCCAGTAATATTTCCTGTACTAAATTGTTGCTGAAACCCAAGACACAGTTTTGATTATCATTCTGCTTAATTTATTGGGCATAGATGCTCGGGGCAGTGTGGACAATCAATTTCTCTCAAGAATGACTGTAATGGTCATTGAAACTTGTTGCTTTGTTGTTTTTTTAAAAAAATTGACAAAAAAATGAGTTAAAAGCGGTTAAGCACTTGGTCTTATATTGATGCTAAATGACCGAATTCCCTGATATCGTATGATAAGGCATTCGATCTTCATTAGCAATTTGTGGACAATTATGCATTTATCTGGAAATCTATAGCAGATGTTTTTCTCAGAAATTTGATGAAATCTTACGATCTAATTTGCACAACAATGTCTCGTAATCTTTTATGGAAAAGGTTATATTGTTGATGATCATAAATCACTCGTCGGTTATATGTCACTCTTTAAATTCATCAAATGCTCTTGGGCTTTCACCAAATCCATTCATCTGTTGATTGTAGCACCTGTTTCAAAAAGGAAAAAAAAAATCTTTCATTATTGTTGAATAATATTAGCAGTCGTCCTACACAATCGATTCTTCAAGGTCCTGTTATTCTTTTTGCATCAAGGCTGATGGAACCTTCCAAGCCCATCCATCACTAGTATTTTAACACGAAACGATGCACTCTTGCGTCGATGTGTTGTAAGGGACAAAACAATGGGATTTTGTAATGCAAATTAGAGTCCCCTTTGGCTATTGTAATTTCAGGCACATGTGACACTTCATTTCTTGGAATCTAAATTTCACATTCGAGATTGATGGCGAGAAGAACGCGGAATCTGTTAATTTGGTATCTTCATGGCCTTTTTTCATCTCAAATAACTTTTTGACTGTTTTAAGGGGTATCGAGTAATTGTGAGCTACCTGCATGTATGTTTTCCTTTGATCTGTTGAGAATCTTGAAAGTTGGAATTCCATTTCCCGATTTGCAACTGGTGACTCGGTAGCATCTGTTAATCAATAGACTTATAGAATGAATTATTTATTTTTGAGAGAACTAAAGGATTACCCTGCAGGTTCTGGGAGCACACCACTTCATTATGCTGCATGTGGTGGTAATGTACAATGTTGTCAGGTTAGTTTATCTGGTGACTGATGAGATTCCGTTGTCTGTCTATAGGAATTGGTTTAGCTCATGATGTCGTTTGTCCCTATTTTCAGCTCTTGATAGCCAGGGGTGCCACTCTGACAACGGAAAATGCAAACGGGTATGTATGCAAGAATAGTTTGAAATTTAAACTCCAAACCAAATTTTAAAATATATGACATTCAAGTAATTTTTTAAAGTTATGACTTCCCTCGAGTAAAAGATACACACATGAGAAGGTCGTTATTAAAAAAAACATTTCGCGAAAAAAAGTCGATCTCCAAATTTCCCTATGTATTTGCATGGCATTTATGGTTTATACTTGTATACGGTTACAAATATAATGATACGTTCTTTTGTTCATGTTTTTGCTAATATGCTGCATTAACCAAATTTTTAACTAACGTTGATGTTTCACTCTATATGTCGGTAGATGGACTCCTTCGATGGTTGCCCGTTCCTGGCATAAAGATTGGCTTGAGGACACTCTTAGCCAACGGCAAGAAGGCCAACCAAAATTTATTCCCTCACCGCATCTCTGTCTTCCACTTATGAGTATCGTTGAGATCGCTAGGTGAGTGAAAGTTGCAGTGTTCCAGTCGAGTTTCTATATAAATGAATCTCTCTTAGCAGCGGTCGAACTTCGATTAGGACCCCAACTAGTTGATGTTTTCCCCTGTTATATCTGTTTTCTTAAACAGAACCATAACACTGGCTAAGTTTCTACATATCGGGAAATCGAAGTAATTGCTTTGTTACTTGGAACTTGTTTCGCCTCGCCCTTCCACTATATTTGTCAAAGAAAGTTTTAGATAACATTTTTTATTCTTGGAATTTCAGAGAATGTGGTTGGAGAAGCAATGACTCGCCGCTTACATGCTTAGACCCATGTGTTGTTTGCTTGGAGAGGAAGTGCACTGTTGCTGCTGAAGGTACAAAACTAATTCTCGCTCTTTTTCATTATCCGGTGCCTCTTGATAAATAACATGGCAACTCTTGTATTCGAGAGAAACTCGAGCATTAAAAAGGGATCAGTGCGGCGTTAAGGTTCTCTAATTCAATTATTCATGTATATATACTTTCGTGCAGATTGTTTCCATGAGTTTTGCACTCATTGTGCCTTATATCTTTGTTCCACCAATACCACGTCCACCGTTCCTCATGGACCGCCTGGTTCAATCCCCTGCCCCCTATGCCGACATGGTATAGTTTCTTTCACCAAGCTTGAAAGCACAAAGCCTATCGTCAAGGGAATTGCAAGAACGAGTCTGTCACTGCCCTTCTGCGCTTGTGCAGTAGAAATCCCAGAATCCACCACCGACGACACTCCGTTTTGTAGGGCAGACAGTCCATGTGTTCCACTCTCTGCTTTTGGTTCTTTCCGATCCTTGAGTTGCAGGAGGTTTCATTCTTTGAAACTCAACCCCAGCTTATGCATGGGATCTCCAGATGTTAGCCATTCTTTGGTTTCAAGAGCAACAGATTGCGGCGTGCAGAATCAGTTGCTTAGATGCTCAAGATCAAGCTTTAGGCGCTCGAGTTCTCAGAACGAGAGACGGAGGTGGTTGTGTTCTTTTAACTGATCTGCCGAAACTGAAAGGAGTCGCAGAAGATCGGTTGGACTCAAGTTCTTGGCTTGCCGAGCCATCTAGAATATTTCTTTGATGACAAAAATTGTATATTTGAATTGTGTATATTGAGGACATAAGGACATTCATTTCTCCTTTGATTTGTTACAGAACTGGTGAACGTTGTTGAACTCTACCATTTTACATTTTGTGTGGTTTGAGTGCCAAGTTACATATTGGCATTGTATTTATAAGATAAAGAGAAGATATATATTTAGAATATTGAGATGTCTCCTTCAATTGTATACTTGTTGATGACAAAATTGATTTGTTTAAATTATTTTTACGCTATTACTTAAGTGTATATCCAACGATCTAAGTTTATTCTTACATATAACTCTCTCTCGCTATATATATATATATATATTGGATCTCGTATGTGAGAATGATAAAAAGATCATAGATATCACTTTAGGTCATTATTGATACATTGAAATATAATAGAATATGATTAGAATAAGGCTTTGGAATTAAATAAAAATGAGAACGAAATCATTATTGACACATTCAACTATAATAATATAAGAACGAAATCGGAATTAAATAAAAATAAGAATACAATTATAATGTATTTCATTCTAATAAAAAATTCAAAATAATAGCTAATGAAAAGATATTATTAAATAATAAATAAATAATTAATGATGAACTATTAAAGTATAAATTTAACTTATTATCACGTAAGTATATTCATTAAACAAAACATATTTTAATTCATTATAATTAAATTATTTAAAAAATCATTGTTCTAAAATTATTTAATATTATTATCCTTCATTATTATTTCTTGTTATTAAAAAAATAATTAATATTAAATAATTATTAATGACAATATTATTATTCTGTTTTCATTATTTATATTATCAAATATTAACTATTATGTTTCAATGTATGTTTGTTATAAAATTATTATTCCTTATATTTATTAAAATTTATAATTATTATCATTATCGTTTTTATTCATATTTTATTTATTTACTTATATTATATATTATTAATATTTATTTGAATTAATTAGTAATAATATTTTGTTTATTACTATAGTTGTTGTTAGTTGTTACCATTATTACCGTATTATTATAATTATTCTTAAATGGTAATTCTTATTTTATTTATTATTTTATGATTATTAAATATTAATAATATGATTATATTTAATATAATGATAAAAATATTATTATTTTTTATTATTAATATTAATTTATTCCTATTTTCATATTTTATTTGATTAAAATTATATTTTTTATTAATTTTTTAAAATCTTATTATTGTTATGAAAAATAAATAATTATACTTTTCAAAAAAAATAAAAATTCTAAATATCGAATAATAAAACTCGAAAGATTCCAAATATTCATGAAAATATGCATTCTCATTGCGATTGGTGTTCTCATTCCAAATGTTATATAATAACAAACACATCATTATCTATTACTATTATATTAAGTGAGAGCACCTTTAAAAACTACTTTTTGTATGGCATCTTAACATCTCCACAACTTCTTCCCTTCACGTTTCTTGCCTTCTCTCTCTCCCATAACCTACTTTTCCCCTTATATTTTATCACATCTCCTACTCTGCCTCCCATTATGTCCTTTTCTCTCTCCCATAACCAACTTTTTCTCTTATATTTTTAGTATATTCATTTATCACGTTATATATATAGGTCCCGTTTGGATTTGGTAGACATTTTTTAAAAAAAGCACTTTTTTAAGCTATAATTTTTGGCTTTTGAAAAGCACTTAAAAAAGTGCTTTTTTGGCCTGACTTTTGAAACCAAACGGGGCCATAACATGTTTATATTTATTCGTTACACACGCAATGCGTGTGCATATATGACTAGTAGTAATAACCCAAGGACCTGAAACGGGTTAGCAGAATGGAGAATGAAATTTTTTTCTTGAGAAGATAAAAATCAAGTTTATCAATTTAAGAAAATAAAATAGATAACTACATAAAATTTATAAGCAAATTAAAAAAGTTTAAAGTTGAGTGCTAAGGGTATTTTTGGAACAAAAAAAAAGCTTCACAAAAAACAGTTATTAAAAGGATCTCTCTTTATTAATAGTATAGATATTATATAGTATTGTATAATAAAACACGACATCTTAAAATAACTAATTTGGTAATTTAATGGATGAACAAAAGTACTCTTATTTTATTCAATAAAAATTGTTACAAGAAATTTTTTTTAGTAAATTTTAAAAGTTGCTAAAATAATTTGTGATTATAATCAATATCTAAAATATCTTCTTGTTACAACAAACTTATTTCAAATAATTTGTTATTATAATCAATATCTTAAATATCTTCTTAAAAAAGATATTTTCTTAAGAAAATATCAATTACATGAAAAATCAATGTAAACGAAGAAAGAGTCGATGCTGGCATTACCCCTGATGCCAGATCAACGGCCCGAATCTTGTTTGCAGGTCAAATCATTTGATATGCAACAAGATCTAGGCCGTTGCTACCCCACCCAGGCACTACCCAGGTGGGGTAGCATCGACTCTTTCGTACACGAGTCATCGCATACGTGGTTTGTTAGTATAACAAGTACCAAACTCATTTTGACTTTTCTAACAAAAAAAATAATCTCTTTCATTAACAGATATTTGATGAAAACAAAGTGTAATGACTCGAGAAAGTGGCCGAATAAAGAGCTATCAAAAGTTTTAAAAAGAATAAAAAAATTTATCGGGTTGACCAACATTACATCGTTGCATAAAATAAGCTTATCCAATAATAAAAAAAAAAGTTTACCAAGCGAAGAATTACTGATATCATAAATTTGAATTGAAATATGCGGATCCACAAATTGGGAACTTCATTCTCTTTGTAAATCGCACCAAAATTTATTTTGTTCGGTATCACATTTGAACTAGAAAGTTCATTTTTGAGGGAGTGAGGGAAATACGAGAATTGAATAAATAGTATCATAACCTACCATTCATCTTGATAGTCCAGTTATTCAATTGAACTTATAAACCATGCTAAATTTCCATTTCAAGATTCTCCATTTTTCTCCAATATTTTAAAATGTTTCAGTTTTTTATTAGATGATGATTTTTATCTGTGAGATACGTCAATCATACTCATATTTTTTATAAAAGATAATATTTTTAACAAAAAAACTGATAATTTTTCATATATAATAATAAAACTGATCTACATAAAATTGACATGTGAGACCATTTTCACGTAAGATCTTCTATTATATATATTACCGAGACCGGCATAACAAATATCATTGATGATGCCTAAAAACTCCATAAATTTGCGGTTCTGGTTTTTGGTTTGAGTTTCACATGGTTCTAGGTTTTTTTCTCTTTCTTTCTTTTTTATAGTAATCAAAACTTACAAGTCCTTGATTTTGGCTCCAATTTTCGGAATAGAATTCCAAATTTTTGGAGATGACTAATTTGGTTATATGAAATGTGGTTAGACAAACTTTTTACAAGTTAAAAACCCAAGCCATCAAATATTTTTGTACAAAACAAGAAGATTACAGGATCCAAATCATAACGAATATGTATATATGCACCAACGAATCCACTGAAAACGAACCACGGGATATAAACTGAGTTTATGATGAGTTTCACTAGTAAGAAGCATCCATGTATGGCCTCTCACGCCAGTTATATCTACTCGAACCCACCCATCGACCGGTTCAAGAGTAATGTTTCCACGGATAGTTATCGTCTCTATTGTTTCTGAACGCGCAGCAGCCAACAGAGTAAACAAGGATAAGGAAGATGAGGAATATGATATTGACAACAGCCACCCTCTTCCAGTCACTCTTGATGTTATCCAGCAGTCCCGCCTTGCATGCTTGACAGTTGTAGCACAAAACATTCCGGTCGTTTTTCCATATAAGGCAATCTGTATTGCTATAGGATGAGTCCGCAGTTGAAGTCCAGTTTGTGGGGCTAACGTAGTCGAAATTGCAATCGATCGATGGTTTACAGCAACCAGACTGATAAGAAAGTATCAGCAATTCGGTTTAGAACATGATGAACTTGACACAATATCAAGCCTATAAAAGCATGCTCCACTACATTTAGCAAGAAAGACAAAAGAGATCTACTCCGCCTATCAACCCTAGGTTTGAATTGATCATATGAGTGGCACCAAGGGCGACGATCAAAGAAGAGACGCATGTAGTCACCTCTTAAATGAAAACTTCATGTGTACATAATAAGTTTTTGCTCACACTAAACATACTAGGTTGCCTTTTCCCGTGATTTCTGGTTTGCCACTAAGTAGCACCAGCTACAAAATCTAAATTTTCCACAAATCATAAAAAAAAACAGTGTTGAAACCCGAAAGAAGTTCTGAATTATTAGATCAAAAACAAAAAATATTGCAGTTCAACATATGAACAAAGTATATGTGTATCAAAAGAAACATTTATTAGAGTCACGGAATTAAAAAAGGCTAAAAAGGCATTTGCCTTTCTACCAAAAGAGCATGATTGACCAAGAAAACATAATAATTCTAGAACAAAAAGTGATCTACTTTTCAAATTCCCACCCATAACTACCTAAAAATGATTAAAGCCCCAAGATTTCAAAACAAATGATTGACCAGTGTTTTTCAAATGAGAAATACATGTTCACAAAATTGCCATCTTGCTTAAAGCAGTGATTTATTAATGCCGGCTTTTTTCCCAGTTTCTTTTTCAACACATTAAAAATGCTTTTCAATATTTTTAAATATACATACTGAGGAAATCACTCAAGGGAAAAAAATGTCAATAATTTAGATTCATGGCGAAATCCACCCATATATAATATATAAAATACCCAAAAGACTTAAAATAAAAACAGCAACTTATTCAAAATTTGACCTCAAATGTAAAACCATCCCGATCCCATCAACCAAGAACATGATGAACACAAGAACATGTATATGAACACACACAGTTAGCAACAATCAAGTACGGATTTTTACACAGTAATCATACCTGGAGAGCAGATAGGCGTTGTTTGTAGAAATCTTGAACCGGGGTGGAACTATCTTGAAGCAACTTCTGGCAAATCTTACTACCTTCCAAACAACTCCTTATTTTCCCCCAATTTCCATTAACCCTTTTCTGCAACCAATTCGAATAATCCCAAGCCTGTACTCCTTATACCCCTTACCAGAAAGATTTTCGCCGGCGCCCTTATTCGTCACCACAAAGGCAAAAATCGTGAAGCAAAATAACAAAACAATCAGCCAGAACATGACGAACAGATACACCCACAGTAGACACGAAACCCTGCAGCACGAACCCACGAGCCCGGCCAAAGAGACTAAGAGAATGAACACCCCCAAAGCGATAACCGGCTTGTCGAGAAACCTCTCGCACTCGGTGTTCGCTTGTTTCGAGAGCCATATACCTCCGCCGATTATGGGGATCGACAGCAAAAGCGTGATAAAGTTGAGAATACCCACCAAATTATTGCTCACCCGCACCATTTTCAAAGCCAATTTGAGATTCTACAATTGGAATTTTCCGATTTCAAGGTGGGATTTCGATCAATTCTTCGAGGATTACGAGGAATTGGAGAAAAGGGTGAATTTTTGTTGATGATTTGCAGTGAAGAATGAATAGTTTCAGAGAAGTTGAGAGTTTTTTTTATAGAGCCGCAGGCTGTGAGTTGAGGAGCTTCCTTCCAGTCAACGCGGAAATTTTAATATAAGACATAAATTTTTAGATAATATTAATAATAATAATGACGATGATAATGACCATAATAATAGTGAGTATAATTTTTTATGTTAAATTATTATTTTTTTTCCAAATAAGAAGAGAAGTATTTTGAGAAATACAATCAATATCTCAATCAAAAGGTAATATTTTTTCTTAGTTGAGTCGGGTCAAGATTTGTGTCAAATGTCAAATTGAAGCTTTTGTATTTTAATTTTATTTTTGTGTTTTATATTGATATGTTCTTTAAAAAGTGTTTTTAAAAAATAAAATGTAGATATCGTCAATCGGCATCCGATTAATAATATGACACAATTTTAACTCAACTCATATCAACATCTTATCTTATCAACATTTTATCTTAATAAACAAAATGTCATCACGTGAACAATATTTGGTGAAGAAGATATATGGATGGAGAAAAATATTTCAACCAAAAAATTAAGTATTTTCATAGAGTTTTTGCCAATAACTATTTAATTGGTACAAGAGTTATTGCGATCATAAAGTACAATAATTTACCGTCAAAAAAATTACAATAATTTAATTTGAAAAGATAAATTGATCATTATAAGATATCCAGTCCATACACTCTTCTTTTCTTTTTCTTTTCTTTTTTTTCTATTTTTTTTTTTGTTCCCTTGGTAATATGAAATAATTTATTAATCGAATGTCTCTTGGCTAAACTTTCAAAACAACTTATAAACTCATACATAAGCTATTTTAAGGATTGAGTATGATTTTATTTTAAAAATAAGTTAGTAAAATGTTTCATGTTGGGATAAACATATTTAAATATCTTTAAACTGATAATATGTTTGGTAATATAAAATTTTCAAATTATTGTATTTAAAAAAAATGATATCATATTATGAAAAACAATTCGAATAAATATTTGCAAAAACTCGTAAAACCGTCTCATAAATCAATTTTATGAAACTAATCTTCTATTCAACCTAATTCATTGAAATTATTAATTTTTATGCACAAATGTCATTTTTAACTCCATATATGAATTGAGACTGTTATGAAAATATGCAAACTCAAAACGCGAATATTACATAAATAATATTATAAGAACAAATACTGATCGTAGTACAATTCAGTAGTATAATGAGTATGTAAATATTGAAAAGTATAAACCGAACGAGTAAGAAAATAATTAAGCAAACTGAGGCATGTAACTAGTACAGTTTTCTTAAAACAAATTCGTCCCCTCCGGAGTATGCTTCGATGATTATACGGACGTTTGTTTCCCAGGATATAACGAAAAAACCTTGTAGACACCTAGCACTAAGACTCTACACCGGCGAATCGAGAATGTACCTGAACAGTATCACGACGGAGCAACGCATGAGTAGATAAGAATGATGAAACGAAGGGCAGAAGTCGTGAGGGATTCGAAAGTATGTCTTCTTGAGGGACTGCATACTACCACTATTTATAGGACACAGTTGGGCAGATGAAAGACCAAAGGTTGGCAACCGAAGCACCAAAATACTGGACAACAGAAACACCAATGGACAGCCAGCTGACGGGTCTCATCCAGAATCTTCTCATGGAATGTGGAAGGTCAAAATCAAAAAATAAAAAATAGCAAAAGGTGGCCAACACTTGGTAGGCGATTTTTGCCTTTATCGGTCCGACATTCGACGCACCCAGATTTCGCTCGAACGCTTGCAGACAAGTCAAGACTTTTTCAGTGCAAAAAGGGCCCTTGATTTGCACCCCCTGCGTAGGCGCGCGCGAAAAAGAGCCTCTTGACTAATCATTCTTTACAGGGAGGGATCCAGGAATTAGAAATAGGGTGGGCTTGAACTTAATTTAATAAATTATATATTATTATAAGAAAACATAATATATTTTATTTATAATATATTTTGAAACTCATTTGAAAATTTCATGAATTTAGAGTAATACAACAATAAATAAGACTCAAAATTTTTATTTTTTTCAACCACAACAATTTATTTTAATGCAAAAAATAATAATAATTTCATTATTCAAGTAATGTATTTTTCTCTCAAATCATAAAAAAATCATTTTTTTATTACATTAATATCACACAACTATTATAATTTTAAAATTAATATGAAACAAAAAAATATATTTCATTTGTATATGTATTTAAGACTTGAGAAGCCAAAGTCATAAGCTGTATTTTATAGAAAAATTTTAAACAATAAGGATACAAGATTTAAAATTTACTACATTATTAATTATTTTTGAAATTATATATATATAGAAATTTTCAGCTGTTCAATCAATGCTGCCCAACTCGTCCCCGACAACTAAAACCCGGTACCGTGTTTTATTGATACGAAAAATAAAAAAAAAACAACAACCCATACATGGATTCGTCCATGTTCTTAAAACTTTATAAAGTGTAATACAATATAAGCTTACCCATGTCATATTTATTTTTCTATGTGAGACACTCAAATTCCCACTTAACCATCTACTTAGCAAGCCCAATTGCTTGTCAAAACTTTTTATTCATACTAAAACCCAATTAGGCCTAAAGCCAACAGAAACAACCGGTCCGTGAGACTGTTTCAGACGAGACTACTCCTAAATATTTTAGAATGACATTTTTTTAATAGAATTTAGTTTCAGCGTATTATCATAAATATTAAAATTAATTTTTGTGTTAAAAAATTAATATTTTTTAATAATTAATAAAAATATCAAATAATTCAGTATTACCTTTATTCGTTCAAATAAAAATTGACAAAAGATATTAATAATTATTTTACTCAAGTATATGTCGTTACATATTTATGTTATCTATATTATTATATTATTAAATTAAAGCATTTGTTTCAAAAAATTAACTCATAAAATCGTATAATAAGAATTTTTATTACTTAAAATAGTCAATAAACTGTCCAAAAAACTTATTTCAACCTCTAATTAATTATTCTTTAAATTTACCAAACACCTCTTGAAAGCTCGCAAACTCTCCTAAAAAAAGACTAAATTATTAACTCCCGTCTTGGACTGAGGTAGTGTTTGGAAAGCTTATAGGAAGTACTTCTCAACTTTTCATTAACAAAATTTTGAAATTTTGTGAAATTTTGTTAAGAAAAAGCTGAGAAGTGCTTCCTAGAAGTTCTCTCAACACATGCGATTACATAAGATAACGCCCTGAATTATTTTTTATATTTTTTTAATTTTTTGGTACCAAATATTTGGCTTCCAGAATAACGAGTTTAGAAATGATCTATCTAACACATGCACACATACATGTAAATATAAATTTTACGTATGTGTCTATCCTAAAAATTTTATCCTTATTCACTAATTGTTCGATGTCTTGATATAACTATTTTAAATGATCATTCTACCTTTATTTCACCGAACAAACTCTCTTTCAAATTACCAGAACAATTATGTCCCAATATAAATTAGAATTATTTATGTACAAATCATATATTATTCATACAAATTACAAATATATTTTACATAATTATTTCTTTAAACAAATTCAAACATAATCCAAATTATAATTACAAACTTATCACTAAAATTATCACAAATATTTCGATATAGTTATTCATAATATTATATAAAAAAATTATTTAGCTCTAAATAATTATTTACTAGTATTTTTAGAATACGATACGTGAATCGCGAAAAAAAAATTTGTAAAAAAGTTCAAAATTAATTTAAAAATTTATATATTATTTTTATGTGATTTAAGTTTTTTTATACCATGATAAATTTATGATATTGAGTTTTTCAATAATAAATTTAAAATATAATTAAAATAAATTTAAAATTAAATAAAAAACGATAATGTTAAAAAATCTCAAGTTTAATAATATATGTTCGTCGATAAAAAAAAACAAAAACAACATATTTTTGCAGCTCCAAGATCTACCAGACTCCCTCAAATGGCGAATCCAGGCGGAGCAGACGATACTCCTTCAACCAAGCCTTCGATCACTCATGTCATCTTCGATATGGACAGCCTTTTACTCGGTAATTATGTCTTCAAAATCGATTAATCCCGGAAAATGCTTGTTTCTGCTAAATTTTGGTTCCGTTTGATTTGACTGATATGATAAATGATAGGATAAATAATATATAAATAAGTAATATAATGTAATAAAAAAATAAATAAAAAATAATAATGAATATAGTATTTGATTTGATTGATAAATCATAATTTGGTTGAATTTTATATAAAAATGATAAATTATCATTTGGTCTTTTTAAGAATAAATAAAATATAAATAATATTATTTATAAAGGGTAATATAGTAATTTAAATTCAATAATTTGATTGATGTAAGATAAATAATTAATGATTTGATTGATATGATAAAAATAATAGATTTTTTTTCATAGGTAATTAATGATTTGATTGATATGATAAAAGTAATGAAAAATGCTAGATATACACCTTGTAGTGTACACCTTGGTTTACATTCTTACTTAAATTTTTTTTTATTTTTCTCATGCAAAAATAACCATAATTAATAAGAAAAAGTATAAATCAAAGTGTACATCTAGCATTACTCAAAAGTAATAGATTTTTTTTCATACATAATTAATGATTTAATTGACATGATGAAAGAAATAGATTTCTTTTGTCTATAGATCATTGCATGTATTGGTGGTTTCTTTTCCTGTAAAAGCTACTCTTTATCGCCGGTTTATGTTTTTCATATTCATCTATTATCCTATTTATTATTGGGATAATTGCATACACTATCACTATGAAATATCGATATTGCAAAAAAACCCCTATAAAAAAAGAATGATCTATTAGCTCCTGTGTTTTTTAATCTTGAACACATACCTCCCCATGTTTTAAAATTTTGAGCACACAACCCCTTGTTCGTACGAATTTTCAGGGGTATTTGTGTTCAAAAGTTCAAAACACAAGGAGTTAATAGCAATAGGGACCCGATCCTCTACCGTGACCACAGTAGCTCCGTTTCACACCACAACACAATTTTTTTTTTTTTAGTTTTTATATATTTTAAATTCATTTTTTGTAACCTTTTGTTTTCTTTTTTGTTTTACCTTTTTTCTATATCATAATTTTTTATTTTAAAAAAAATATATATTAGTTTTTTTTATCTTTTCAAATTTTCTTGTGTAATTTATTGTATAATTTATACTGACAAATTTTAGCATAATTGCACAATTTTTTTGTAAAATTTTTTTTTTTGGTATTTTTTTATAGATATATTTTATTTTATTTTATTTTAATTTTGTTCAGTTTTTTGGGCTTTAGTTTCCATCTATCTTTTTCCTTTCAAAATTTCATTTTTATTTTTACTCATTTTTCATATGTTTGATTATTTTATTTTTCATTTTTGTCTTCTATTCATTTAAAAAAATTGTAACAGGAGATTATAAGATTTGTATTTAAAAAATGTGGTTTTTTTGATCATTTATATTTCAAATAATTAATTTTTCAGTACGCACGCAAAGTATGTGCTTCGATTACTAGTTATATATTATAGAAGGACAAATTATAACAAAAAAAAATTGATATAAAAAAAATTAACAATATAAAAAATAATTTAGAGTGTATAAAAAAAAGGGTAAAAAAAAAAACAAAAGATAAAGGAGGTAAACAAATGAATTTAAAATATATAAAAAAACAAAAAAATAAAAAAAAAAAGAAAAATATGCTGTGTTCACACCACAGCATCCTCTACTGTGGCAAGGGCCGAGCTTTTTAAAAGTATTTTTCAACTTTTCAATTAGCAAAAATTTAAAATTTTATGAAATTTTGTTAACAGAAAAAAATTTGAGCTTTTCAATTAGCAAAAATTTGAAATTTTGTGAAATTTTGTTAACCAAAATATGAAAATTGTTTTCGAAACTGGAAGCTTTCCAAAAACTACCTAAATAGTAAACTTCTTGTTGTAGGGCTTTCATTTACCTAATTGTGTATTTGGAGTGTTTTTCATTTTATCCAGATACAGAGAAGTTCTACACTGAAGTCCAGGAAATTATCCTGTCTAGATACAACAAGACGTTTGATTGGTCACTCCAGGCTAAATTGATGGGCAAGAAGGCAATAGAGGCAGCTCGAATTTTTGTTGAAGAGACTGGAATTAGCGATTCACTCTCTGCCGAAGATTTTCTTGTCGAAAGAGAGGAAATGCTGCAACATATGTTCCCGTCAAGTGAACTCATGCCAGGTTTTTTGTATTTTTTCTGATATTTGGTTTGTGATGGTTGGATATTCTATTTCTATTCTAACATCTATGATGCGACTCTGCACTTCAGTATCCTATATCAGATGTGAAAGCACTGGTGCACTGGCATGGACGCACTGTGTTTTCTTTTAGACATGAGTATCTGTATGTGAAATAGCAATTATCAGTTAACAAATCTTTCTGATTCAAAAAGTGAGAAGGGACCATTACAAAGTATCTGTAGACCATAACTAGGCGTGGCTGCTTGCTGAAATCGAACCGTGTTATGAAATGACATTTGGGTTTTGTTGATAGTTATACTGGAAAGAACGCTTGCCGTTATTTTTTAATTACTTCATTTGTCTTTAGATTAGATGTTTATCTGAGGAAACTGATATTGTGATGAATAAAACAAACTTAATTTGTTACCAGTAGTAGTTTTCCTCCATTAACTTTGAGCACTTGATTGTCATGGCCTGTTCCTAGTCGCTGCAGACTAAACTATCTGTGGTTTTTCTCTTTTAATCTTTTATTTTTCTAATCATAAATGTGGACTTCAACACTCTTCCTTTATCAATTCTCTTTGTTACGTCGCTTATCTTTGTAATACAGGAGCCAGTCGTTTGATTTTGCACCTCCATGCAAAAGGAATACCAATTTGTGTTGCAACTGGGTAGGTCTTAGTTTTATATTCTGAACTCAGGAGATTTTGGAGGGTTACTAATTTTAGCTAGATCTGCTGCCAGTTAATGAATGGAATGTCCCTTACACAGTTCGCACAGGAGGCATTTCCAATTGAAAACACAAAGACACGGTGAACTTTTTTCATTAATGCATCATATTGTTCTTGGTGATGATCCTGAAGTTAAACAGGGGAAACCATCACCAGATGCGTTCCTTGCAGCGGCTAAAAGATTCGAGGTATTACCTCTTCTCCAATGAAGTATAACTGTTTGTTTTAATACAGGCTACATATGCATATTTTGGTTACAAGCATGCTGATCATCAATGCACCTTACCAATTCTCCGCTGGAACTTTATGTACTTTATTGCTTTCTGGTTCCCGGCAGTAATCTGACCGTTGATCTTTCATGTTTATCAAGTCATATGAATGGATTCTGAAAAATAGATAATTTTCTTGAGCTTCTGTTTTTCTCGAGTTCTTAATTGTACTTCCGGATGAGAGAGATTGATTTGAATTGCAGACATTCAAAAATATCATATGCCCTAGATATGAGGCTGTGTAGTTTGTGGTTCGATCAATTTTCTATTCGTTTGGTAGTGCAGAGGCAGAATTTTATTTTATTTTTTCTGTTAAAAGTTCTTTCCTTTTGACGGGTTGCCACTGTTAATTCATCCCCTGCCCCCTTGCTACATGGGCTAAGAACTTGAACAACCCTCCCCTGGCCCTACGGCCCTACCCCTAAATCTCTGTTTGGATATTGCGATTGTCTTGTATTAATTGGTTGTTAACCAATGTTATAATGTAATCTGCTGAAAATTTTAATATTACCTATATTATTGGGATAAATTGAAGTTGCTTGTTTTTAGGGAGGACCGATTGATCCAACCAATATTCTTGTTTTCGAAGATGCACCATCCGGCGTCCTTGCAGCCAAGAATGCTGGCATGTAAGCCTATGTTTGCTTTCACGTGTGTCTTAGAAACATATTTTAGTATTGAAGTCGTTGTTTATTGAGATAATTCGGTGAACTGGAATTGATGAAATGACAGGTGGTACAGACTTGGCTTTCACAATGGTAGGATTGAAAGTAACAAAAATTTGATATCTTTTGTTATGTCCCTTCATGCAAGTAAAAGAACTCATGGAATATTGCCTTGCCATGAAATAAAATAATGAAAGCTTAGAGAATTAGTCATTTGGTTCTTTCGTTAACCCATCAATTCTCCCTTCCAGTCCTGACCCTCAAGATATATTTTTCAGTGTAAAATTTTTTATTTTATATCTTTTATATGTGCCATCATTATTTGTGTTCAGAAGAGTTTTGCCGGGAGCTTATTGTTTAATTTTAAATCAATTAATAAATCTGCATCGAAAACTCGTTTATATCATGGCTGCAAAAAGTGAAACAGAAACAACTAAATTGAAAGACAAATTTCTAGCTTGCTCAACCGCTCAAAGTTTGGTTTGAGGAAACTCTTTTTTGTTGTATCACCTACCTTCTGTTTGGTTAGCAAATAAGTCATTCAAATACTCCCATTATCTAGCTTCCCCTTGATAATGTGGCTATCGATCTCCAACTGCATAGTCATATCATTATGCACCAGGTTGTGAGCTATTGTGGTTGCTGCTTTGTTGTTGCAATGCATTATTATAGGACTATGTACTGGACTACTGGTATATTGAGTTCCAGTAGATACCAATTACCCTTGCAAGTTCGACTAGCCATGGCCTAAAATTCAGATTCAATGCAACTCCCACCTGTTTCTTACTTCTCCAAGTTACTAGGTTACCCACACATATTTGCATAGCCCGAGGTTGAATGCCTCTCCAGTATGGAGCCAAAGCAATCAATCAGTGTAGATTTTTCAAGTCTCTTGTTTTTAACCTTTTTGTAGAGTAGACTCATTCTTGGTCTTCCTTTGAGATTTTTCATAATTAGACAAAATCTAAATATTTTAGAATTGTGCTTTTTGTTTGATGGCGGAACAAGGCATCTGTGCTTAACGGATATATACCATATTTTAGGTAGTGTAACTGAGATAGAGGTTAACGCATATTTATATCTTGTTTAACTTTCTTCAGAAAGGAGTATGATGATTTCCTAATAAAATCTTGATGTTGTCTACGGAACAACAGCTATTACCTTTGATTTTAACGGTGGAAATTGGGGCGAATAAAAGTACTAACTAGAGATGTAATGATGTAGAAAAGTGATGTTCCACATTTGTTGTCTACCTGTAACATTTAATAAGAATTATTTAATCTACTTGTCTCTCTCTTTAAGCAAATAGACACACTATGCCTTTGCCATTTTATAACATTTTCTCACTATTTTCACAAACTTTGTTGCATGTTTCTTGACATCTTGCTACTTCTAACCAAATGCACGTGATTTTAACTGTTTGTCCGATGGCGATTCTGGAATCAGGTCAGTGGTGATGGTTCCGGATCCAAGGTTGGATAGGTCATTTCATGAAACTGCTGATCAAGTTCTAAGCTCCCTGTTGGACTTTAATCCCAGCGATTGGGGACTGCCGCCATTCGACAGTGTAGCTAGTTGACCACAACATTGATCAGTGTGGTTGCCATTCTATCTTTTGCATTTTTTCTGCTACTTCTTGAAATTGCTGTATGCATTTTATGCAAATTCATCTGTCGTTAAATACACATAACAAAACATTATGGGACGAAGAAGATTGATATTTATATCAATATTTAAAATTTTGATACAAAAACAGAGATTAGATTTTGTATGTTATATAAAAATTTAATTTTATATTTTTGAGAATGATTAGGATTTGAAATTAAAGATTTTTTTTTTTGCCATGTCTCCCCTTTAACTATCTGCTTTAGGTAGTGTCTTTGTTCTATCAACTTCTCTATTTCAGCTCGCAAGTTGTGACAATCTTCAGTCGTGTGTCCCTTCTCTCTATGAAAATGACAATACCTGTCAGACCTTAGACGCTTTGGATATTTTTTCTCCAACGCTCAAGTCAATTATCTATCCAAAATATATACTCACAAAAACTTGAGAGATTTTAGAGCATAAATTGAGAGAAAATGAGATACCTTTGAAGAATGGGGGATCCCAATGTGCTTGAAACCAATCTCTCAGATTTGATGAGATATTATTGTTGAAATTGCATTTATCTAATAAGTTTACTTATTTTGTCTTTAAAGCACATTAATTAATTTTATTTGATTAAAAAGTAAACAGATGACAGGATGAAAAATTTTATTACTAATCTCATTTTCATTAATTTAACCTACATCAACTAGGGATGTAAACGAACCGAACGGTTCGCGAGCTATTTAGAGATCGGCTCGTTCGAGCTCGTTTGAGCTCGTTCGATAAGCTTATTGAGGCAAGCCCGAGCTTGGTTTTGAGCTTGACAATTTTCACGAGCCGAGCTTGAGCTTAAGGATGTTCGACTCGTGAGCTCGCGAACATGTTTGTTAATAGGCTCGGGAGCCCGAGCTCGGGCTCGGCTCATTTAGGAGGCTCGCTAGTACGGGCTCGAGCTCGGCTCGTTTAGGAGGTTCGCGAGCTTTAGCTTGGGCTTGGCTCATTTAGGAGGCTCACGAATATGTTTATTTATTTAATGTGGCTTTATCTAGTTTGAGTTTAAGTGAACAAATAAA
This sequence comes from Henckelia pumila, assembly GCF_033568475.1. Lineage (NCBI taxonomy): Eukaryota > Viridiplantae > Streptophyta > Magnoliopsida > Lamiales > Gesneriaceae > Henckelia > Henckelia pumila. The sequence continues at coordinate 35,596,913 of NC_133122.1, forward strand.
AATTATTAATATTAATGCAAATTACATGATTAGAACATAATACTTTATTGGAAGAAAGATGAATGTAACCACAATTTGTATTTTTTTATTTTAACTTTAAAATCATTGTATTAAAATATATATATCTATATATATATATATATATATATATAAGTAGAGTTTTTACTAAATATAGTAGTTTTCCGCCAAAATGTAATTACTAAAACAAGAAACCGTTTTAATTAATGTTATATATATTAATAATTAATAATGAGGATAATGATAATGATTTTTTAGTCAAAATTTGAAATTTAATATGATATTATCATTATTTTAAATTTTAATTAGTTGTTTTGTGTGTTAAAAATACATAAATACTATATATTGATAATATACCAATTTTCGGTTCAAAATTTTATAAAATTTATATTTTAAAAAAAATTTCAATTAATTTTTGTTTCTCCAAATATATGTGAAAATTAAATGATATATATATATATATATATATAATGTTGTCTCAAATTTTAGTTAATTTTTTTATATCTGAAAATCATCATAAATACAATATATGATAATGTATCAATTTTTGGTTAAAATTTAAAATTTAATCGGATGTTATCAATATTTTTAATTTTAGTTATAGTACGTCCATATATGTGTCAATTTTCATAAACACTATATATAATAATATAACAATATTTTGTTCTACTTTTTAAATTTGATAATGTGTTTTCATCATTTTTAATATTTAATTTATTTTATGGTATTTTAGTTAATTTTTTTTGTTCATATATTTGTGAAAATTTTCGCAAATACTATGCATAAAAGTACTAACATTCAATAAAAAATTTGAAATTTAATTAGATGTAATCACTAATTTATTTGAAATTTGATCCGATGTTATCACTAAGTTTGATGAATTTTAATTTTTTAATCTACACATATGTAAATTTTTCATTAATGATATATATGATAATGTACGAATTTGTAATTTATTTATTTTTATCTATGTATATGTGAAATTTACTATAAATGATATATTTATAATAATAATGTGCCGACTTTTTATATATATAAATTTGGTATATGTGCTAAAATTTCAATAAACTCTATAAATGTTATACATGATAGCATACCAATTTTTTATTTTATATGTATATATATACATGTAATTAAAGCACGTAAATGCATTTTAAATTTTGCTTCTTTTAGATTGATTCACATTTCTATGCACACACAATATATACTAGCATAATTTCACACATGCAAATATAATATACTTGTTATATATAATATTTTTATTTTTTTCCTTTATAAAATAATATAAAAATAAATTTAAAATTTATTTATCAATTTATCTTATCTATAATTTTTTATTTAAAAAAATATGTAAATTTGAAATATCAAAAATAAATAAAAATAAATTTTAATATTTATATCAATGAGGTTAATTTTAGAAAATAAAAAGATGGTATCTAACTCAGTCTAAAGGAGAGATTATTTATATAGAGGGAGAAATATATCACACAAAAATACTGATTTCAGATTTACTTGCTTAAGAGAAATTTGTTTTGCAAAAAATTAATAATAAAAAATAGATAATAATTACTATTGTAAATATAATAATATATCAATGTTCGATTAAAAAATTGATGTGTCTTTGACATAATTTAGAAAGTATATTTTTTTAAAATAATAATAATTTTATAAAAAATAAATATATCAATATTAACTATATACACATTTTATACTGAGCAATAAACGCCTAAAAGTTTTTTTTGGTTCAAATTTATTAGATTTACTATATATACATAAAAATTACTATTTCAAATTGAACACCATTGAAATATATAAACAATGCATAAATACAAAATCATAAAATAATAATTCAATCAAATAATATTATATATGTGTGTGTGTATGGACACATTAGATGAGCACAATAGGTGGGCAGCATTACCATATATATGTGTTTTTAATATTCAATAATTTTTATGTGTGTAGCATATCACAATTTACCGTTTTTACTGATGAAAATTTGAAACTCTACCATATATATATAAAAAATATCATTTGATTTGAACACAAGCGAAATATATAAATTATGTTCAAATACAAAACCATGATACAATAATTCAATCATACATAGACGACTCATTTATTTTGATAAGATTATAGTTATCATTGATTGATACTTCAATCTTGCATTGGGTGTTTAAGTTATGATTAGTTCATTATTATAATCTAACTTTCGTATGAAAACAAGATAAATTTTACGTTATAATGCATATTTAATAATGTCGGCAGGGGCGAAGCCAGGATCACGTAAGAGGGGGGCCAAAAAAGAAAAAACTGAAAGCGTAAACATATACAGATAGATTTTTGACTTTTTTTTTAAAAAAGATATTATTAGAAATAAAAAAAGAAAAACAAGAGAGATGGACTAAGCCCAAACCACTCTCAAGATCTAAACAATTAAATAAGTTTCAAGTGAGTTCTGATATAAGAAAGTTGTCAAACATGATCAAAATGCTCAAATTGGATTTTTAATTGCAGCATCTCATGTTGTGCAAAGTTTTTTGGATAAAACTTAGTAGATAAAATGAGATTCATTGCATTCAATTTTCTGCTAGTTTATTTAACATTATCTACTATATCTTTATCAATTAAATTACATTATGATTCATGAATATAGTAAAAAATACATTGCTATCCACAAATATTTTCGACCAATTATTCAACAGATAGAAATAGTCAAACAAAAATAATCAAAGACGCAAAAATTAACAATGCTAATTTCATTTTTTAACAATAAATTTTAGTATTTCTAACATTGATATCAAATGTGTTGTCCCATGATTAAATGAAACAAAGATTTAAAACAAGAAAAAAATAAAGAGAAGAATTAAGAAATATATGCTCTCAAGAAACCAAAACCTAATTTTTTGAAAAAAAAATGACTTAAAAAACACGATATGAAAAAAAAAATATACAAAAAAACCTAAAATCATTTACGAAATGCCCTTAATTTTATTTTTTTTGTTTAAGGCAAAATGACCTTAAATCTTAATTGGGTGTTGTGTGTCACTGTATTGGTCGGCCACTCGGAAGAGTCTAAGAGAAAAAATGAATCAAATATCCCATAAAAAAGAGAGGTTGATCGCCACTTAAAATAAAGTACCTTATTTTATTTGAGAAGTCAATGTATTATATATTAAAGAAAATGGGGCACGACCCATTAAAGATTATTAAAAAATATACCAAACAAAACCAATATATATATATATATATATATATATATATATATATATACACTAAAAAAAAAATTTTTGGGGGGGGGGGCCAAGGCCCCCCTAAGGGGATATGTGCCTCCGCCCCTGAATGTCGGTGTGTACATATATTTTTTTCTTATTAATATTTATCTATTTATAAATGTGAGTGTAATTCACATTTTTTTATTTTATTGAATTCATACAAACATACAATAATAAAATATGACTATATTATAGGATTCGCGTACATACAACAATAAAATATGGTTTCATAAAGAAGTAAAACCAATAATAAAAAAACGTAATCATTTTGCTATTAAAAACATAATTATATTATTGCAAAAAATATATTGAAATATAAAATCAAATTTATAACTAAAGCAAATGTATGCGAGATTTTCAATGATACTTTTTGTTCCGAAAAGATTTGAATTCAAGAACTTTAGTTATCTGAAAAAAGTAGCGTTATCTATTTTGGAGGTTGATACTTCTTCTTGGGAACACTCTGGGATTTTGACGGAGATTCAGGGGATTCTTAAATCTGCAGAGGTGTGGAAATCGCATTTTTTTGGGAAGCTAATGCAGCAATGGATGAATTGGCTAATCTTGGTTGGGTAACTGATTTGGCAATATTGCACCCTCAAGACATCACAGAAAAACTGAAAGGGATTTGTAGATTAGATAAATATGGTATCTACCATATATTAGAGCTAAAACTGTATTTATTTAATTTGGTGTTTTACTTTGAGTCTTGTAATTTCTCAAGAGGTTTTGGTATAGTCCCTCTCTCCTGTAGTTTAATTTTCTTTTAATTAACGGGTAGAGGTCTGCCAAACCCTCCGTCATAACATATGGTGTTTGGAAAAAAAAAATGTGAATGTTATTAATTCAACAAAAAATTTTGCTATGTTTATTTATCTTCTTTTTGCTTTATGAATATATATCATTTTATATCTTTTTTTGTTTATTTATTAATTTTTATTACCCGTAATTTTTTACTTATGCTTTATTAATCTAACACATTTTTTATCATTTTAATTTTTTAGACGTCATTGACAAAATTTTATCAAGAGATTCCCTCTAAAATAGATAAATTAATATCATGTTATGAAACTTATTAATTTTGTCATTGAAGATTTAGAGTTAATTTAATTTTTCTTAAATTTCTCATTTCATTATGGTGAGCTTTTTTTTTTATTTTTTATTATCTATATTTATCTTTGATTAGAAACAATAAGTTACTATGTACTTTATGTAAACGATTTTTTTCTAATTATACAATATATGATCAATTTAACCAATTTTTATTTAATTTAATTGTTCAAAATACTTACTTATTTCCATAGTTAATTATATAAAATAATATTTCGTGCATCGCACGGGTGAAATACTAGTTATAAGGAAAGGCAAAGTTTAGTGACCTGTTTAGACAATCTGTGGTTAAAGTTTAGTCACTAACACTGAGTCTGGATCTACCAAAAACTTATTTAAATAAAACCGCTTTTATTTCAAACAAATTTAAGAGAAAGAAGAATATTGTTATTATTTTCTAGTTATTTATAGAATAAAAAGTAAAAAAATGAAGAGCATTTTAATTTATCATCCATAAAAAATGTAACCATTTAATCACTGAATAGATAATCACTGTAGTATCAGTGCAATCCAAGCTATTATATAGGAAATGATCCATTCTCTACTCAAACATAACATAACATAACATAACAAACACGGGCGGATTTAGAAATTTTATCGAGGGAGGATGAAAATCTAAAGGAGAACACATATGTATATATACATGTATATATAATCATCGATAGAAAAAAATAAAATATAATAAGAAAATATAAATTAATAATATTTTTAATTTCAGATCTAACTAACAATGTCTCTTACAACTTGATTTTTTTTCAAAAATAATTAGTACTAACTATATCCTACATGATACAAAATATAATATTTTTAATATAAGTAAATTACACTATCATTTAAATATTCATCTTCTGGTTAATTGATTGATGAAGACTTTTGTTATGAATTAAATTAATAATGTAGAAAAAAATTTATTCTCACTCTTCAAACATGAATTGTTGGTTAATGAAATAAAGTTTTGAACAATATTTTAATATTTTATTAATAATAACTTATATGTATCGTTTTTAAAAAAACTAAGGGTATGTTCACAAAAAAATTTAAGGGTGGTCAACTGCCCCCTTGCCGCCCATGATAACAAACCCTAATGGGATCAAAACTAACAAAGATAAAAGTAGAAAAAAAACCAATAAGTCTATGGTCGTTACAGGTGGGTTTCGACAAGTACAAGAATGTCCACAAACTCGCTTTCCACAGCTGTAGCAGAAAAGGACCCCGCATCTGCATCGCAAACATAAAAAGTGAAAAATGTAATATTAATGAATTAATGTGTTATTTCTATGCGTTATTATGATTACAAGTTACGATTCATGTCAAGTGTCCTTTTTTTTTTTTTTTTTTTTTACGTACATGAACCCGCCGCCGCTATCTTCTGTGCGCACTGGGTAAATCCCAGATAAATCACACTAGGCAAACCAAAACACACTAGGCAAGCCATGTGTGACAAGCTAGTTCAAGAAGATACTGGTAGGGGGAATCAAACTTCTGATAAAGAGTTCACCTACTCCACCAACTTGAACATTCCTTAGGGCACGTGTTGCCCGCAAGAGTGACACCTCTGCCAAAGCTTCCACGCCGCCAGCGCTCTCAAAGGCTCAGCTTCCTTGTTTTCTTCACACGAAATCATCGTGTGCCAAACCGTTTTACAACGAAAGCAAAACCACCTCTTGCACTGCGGGCACTTGGAGATGCTCAATTTCCAACCACACTCGTTTAAAACAATAGCATTGCAATCTCCATACGGGCAATAGCACCTTTCTCAATCCTTGATCGCCGCCTCGCAGAGTACGTCGCACCACCGTAAGAAAAGGAGATGGCCGACGATCGAGGCGCAAGCGAGGGGGTCGAGCGTGTGATCGCAGTCGGGAGCCGGGCATTTGATGTGTCCCGTGTTGTCGTCCCCGAGCTTGACGCCGATGTATTTGATCACGCAGTCGGTGCAGTAGGGGTGCGCGCATATGTCGCCGTTTCTGAATTTTTTGTTGCGATGCTGCGACGTCGTCTCGGTGCATATTGCGCAGGTGAATTCTTCTTCATCGTCATCCTGCTCCTGCTCCTGCTCCTGCCCTTGTACATGATTATTGGCCAATATGGTAGCGTTTTCCATGCCTTTCTCTTATATTCTTTGGAACCGAAAAGATATTTATTTTTAACACACACACACACATAATATAATACTAGTAACCGAGGCACATGCGTTCCATGTGTATAACGAAATATATGCATATTGGAAAATATATATTTGTAAATGAAATATTTTTGTAAAAGTACTTGGTTGAGTTGTGAATATTTTATATGTAGTGCAAGAATTAGTGTGTGAAAGTGCTAAGTTTTTGATTTAGTCGTGTTTATTTGAGCAAGTGATGTGCAAATATAAAAACGACACAAAGACGTATAGTGGTTCGGATCAATGCGATCCTACATCCACTTGATCCAGGTAGATCAATTCACCATCACCAATAAGAGTTTTACAGAGTCTGCTTCACAATTCCACGCAACACAAAATTTCTTTCCAAAGCCTCTCCTATCCACAATAAACAAATGAAATAAAATTGTGTACAACTTCCAACGTTTGTGACATTTGTTTTTCCAAGGCTTGATAGTTGATTAGTCATCTACGACATCGAAATTTTTTTAAATATAAAATAGAAGTAGATAATGAAATGATTTTAATAAAAAAAGATCATAGTAATAATTTGTTAATGTACCGCGGTAAAGTTCCATCCTTCAATCAAAGCAATCCGGTTTGCCCTGTCGAAAATCAATAATGTTGAATCACCATTTTTCAATCACATTAGAAAATTTAACATTTAATGAGAAAACTTACGTATGCATCTTTTGCTACTATAAATCCTGAAATACATCATCAATGTCGTATATGCTCCTATTGATAGTGATTTTTCATCCTAGACTAATTATCTTTATCTTTGTAGAATACAAATTTGCAAAACCCATGATGAGTTGAATTGTCAACCTAAGAACAAAAAATAAATAAAATGTATGATATAAAATGAAATAAAAATATTGAAATGAAATCTTACGTGACCTAGAATTGAAATTCAAACCTGTGTGTCGATATGTAACAATAGAATTATGTTTGATATAATAAATATCATTTGTTTAATGACCATGAAAAACGGTAGGAGGTTCCAATTGTTGACCTGCACGCAAAAACATTGTGTGAATAAATATATTAGTAGTTTTTGTCATTTGAGAGAAATAAAGCATAAGATCTTACAAATTTTATCCTCATCCATTAGTACGAAGTAGCACGTCTTTGTAAACAATGTTTTTTGTGTAAATGCCAGATCTGTTATGCAGTTTTCCATCTTTGACCAAAATTTTTGTTGAATGCTGCGAAACTCCTCTTGAAAGCGCCACGTAAAGTTGACCATGACTGAACACATGATTACGTAAAAATATACCAACATTTGGTATCGTTTGACCATGTGCTTTGTTAATTGTGAGAGCAAAACTCAATCTTATCGGAAACTGCTTACGTGTCAACTCAAATGGCAATCCAGAATCGTCTTCACTTTTTAGAGGCATTCGATGAATAAAATACCTAATACCTTTGTGAGGACCTGCTATAATCTCAGCATCTATGAAATTTCTATAGAGATTACGACATATCAAACCTTGTTCCATTGCACAGACCAAGTTCAGGTGCCACATTTCTCAAGAGCATAACAGGACAACCTACTTTTAATACAATTCTGTGTGGTGGTAAACCGCTTGGACTAAGAGAGTTTAAGAACTCTTCTTGAAAAAGATTGTTGTTGTCATCTTCCACGAAATCCCAGGATACATATTCCATTTTTTGTCCAGGAAATTTTGAAATAAGTATCTCATTAATTTTATCAACATCGGCATTTTTTGGAGTAATTATGGCTCTACTAACCATATAGTTTGCATCATTAATATATTCAATCATATTTGGAAAAACAACATCAATCAATTGACAAATTGAATGGTCACCTTCCCATGGTATGACCATCGAGTCTGGTAATTTTATGAAATTACCATTTATAGAATGTTGCAAACCATCACCTATGCGTAGTAGTAATTGAGAGAACTCAACATCTTCTTCAGATCTCATATTTTGATGAAGATGAATTACATCCACACAGTTCCAGAATGTTGACCTTGAAATACTTGCAGCAATTTGTTCTTGTACCGATCCTCTTTTCACAACAGGTAATACTTGTCGAAAATCTCCACCGAAAACTACAGTTTTCCCACCAAATGGCAACATGTTTTCCATAATATCTTGAAAAGTTTTGTTCACAGATTCAAAAGCATAACGATTAGCCATCGGAGCTTCATCCCACACTATACCCGACGATCGTCTGATCAAATCCGCGAGATCTTTTTGTTTTTCAATGTTGCATAGTGTTTCTATTGTTGGCTTCAGTGGAATTTTGAAACGTGAATGTGCTGTCCTACCCCCAGGCAATAAAATTGCAGCTATTCCAGAAGTTGCTACTGCAATTATGATTTTTCCTTTCTTTCTTAAATATGCTAAAATTGAGCGGTATAAGAAAGTTTTTCCACTTCCGCCTGGGCCATCAATAAAAAAAAGTTTTGGATGATTGCACATAATACTTTGAACAATTGTTTCAAATGCCACCCTTTGTTGAGAATTTAAACATTGTACGGATCTCAAATCTTCTTCAGAAATTTGAATAGAAAGCTCATCCTCAATTATTCTTAGGAGTGGTGAATCATCCAAAAACTCAACACTTATCATAGGTAAATCAAAATCATTGAGTTTCATTTTGTGCTGATGCAACAATCTTCGCAACTCAAGCAACAATTTGTTTGTGATGAAAAAATTATTAGAAGAATTTGATCTACCATAATCTTCAGACATATAGGGGTGATATTCATCCCAGAGTTCTCGAACTCGTGTTGGTTGACAAAAAACCAATATGGACACAAATAATCTTCTTAATGAGGATGGCATTTTTACAGAACATGATTCTTGCATACAATGACGAACATAATCATCATGTTGAAGAAGTCCTCGAATTTCAGCTGCCTCTTTAAATGTTGTATAAATTACCCCATTGACAGTCATGAGTTCTTCAAAAGATGTAGGCCCTCGGACATGATTTAAAAGGATTCGCAAATAGAACCTTTCACCTTCAGATGGGGACACGACATATATCCTCCCAACAACTTTGTTTCTACCCATTCGTCGAACCCATTTTCTCTGAGATTGTATCCATCTGTAAAATTCTGTAAATTCTCTATACAAATACTTTCCAGTCAATTCAAGATCTTTGTTCATTGTGAAAAATTCTGTCAGCATGGTTTTAGAGTTATCATCATCTCCAATTACATCACTTACATGTTGATCTGATCTGAACCTAATCGATTGTTGATTTGGTAAGTGTACTTGTAATCTAAAAACCGAAGGGTACATTCGACTGAATTCAAATGAGAAGATTCTCCATAATGCCTCGGGTGCACAAATCCACCTTCCATCCACATACTGTTGTATTTCATCACAATTTTGTCCATTGCGCAATTCTAATGCCACTCTATCAGGTCCTTTGTGTATATATTTATAAATATATTTGACACATTTTACCCCACCACATACTTCAACATTTATATGACAATCAAATTTTAGTAGAAGAAATGGATTATATGGTACAACCCAACCATTGTCAACCATCATCTGACCATTGTCACTAATAAGATCATATGTGCCTTCACATCTTCGATATATAGGATATGAATCATTTCCTCGAGTAGTAAATGATGCAAATGATTTGGGGAATTTCTTCTTGCAAATACCATCTCGCATACATGGACTTTGAGGGTTAAGTAATCCACATGGTCCATGTATCATATGACGAATAACTGCATCATACAGATTCGGTTCATTTATTTTTGTTGGAATTTCAGCAGAAATAACTGAATCAAAATCATCTGGATTATGCAGCTTGTCAACATGTTCAAATATAAGCAACATATGAACATGAGGCAGTCCCCTCTTTTGATATTCGATGACGTATGAGTAAGAAAGAACTTTTCCCAAAACCCCTCTCTCCACAATATCTTTCTTGAATTCCTCAAATTTTGCTCTGAATACTCTGGTTATCAAATCCGAACGATCTTGAGGTGACTGGCCAGGTAGTAATTGCTCTTTTATTTCAATCCAATTTGGATTACACGTCATTGTAATAAATAAATCTGGCTTTCCATATGTTTGGACCAACGCCATTGCATCTTGATATCGTTGGTACATATCACGTGGGCTCCCAGTGAAAGATGATGGAAGCACTATTCTACGACCAACGTTTCCTACATTATATTATTCTCATTTAAGTAAGATATGTAAATTAAAAAAAAATCTGCACGGCTAATTGCCACAATCAAGATGTCAAACCTGCATTATTTTCACCGCCATCTAAACAATCTTGTAGACCTTGGTAAAGTTCTGATCGAATATTATTCTGGTTTGTACGAATCCATCTCAGCCTTTGTGTTTCGATCTTTACATAATTATCAACCACATATTGTTGTAGCAGACGACCTCCCCGAAGTAATATTGCTGAACAATTTGTTCGTATCTAATACAAAAGGTAGATCACAATTATAGATTATTAATATATTGAATCAAGATATCAAGATATGAAATAATTAATTTTTTTGTTAGGACTAACCTGTAAACGGTAGGAATAAAAGTCTAAACATGTTAGTTTTGTTTCGTGAATATTGCGACTATTTATGTCCCAACCATATGTTCCATGTGGTAGAAGTAGAGGATACTGTAAAGGATCATAATAGCCAACAATATCTTGAATGTTCATAAGGCGTCCATTAATACCTTCGACTATGATATCTCTACCACATAAGTTTTCTGGATATTCATTGTCTACAATAACTGCTGCAACTTGAGATGCGGTTGGTTGGCAATATTGACGTTGATTTGATTTCTGCTGCTTAATTACCAGTTTGCAGTTAGGTATATCCCGACGCTGACCAATTTGTCGGAAGACTTGCACAAAGGGGTTATATTGATCAAGTATCATTTGTATCTTTATCAACAATTCTCTTCGCAATTGTTGATTTTCTAGAAGTCTGTTATCTATCTCATTATCAGTATCTACAATATACATTTGCATGTATCTAGGCCGATCATTTTCAGGTGGCAGTAGACTTCCAATCGAGTGATATATTGTACCTTGGGCACGAAATGTATAAATCCCATTTGAACCTGTTGTGAGTGATTCATCTAAGTTAACTCCAATAGAAGTGAAAGAGAAAACATGATTGTATGCCCTTATGTACTGCCTAAAGTGTCTGCCTTCTTCATTTTCCATAACAAATAGTTCTTGTAGCTCAATTGGTGATGTTATTGGATCCAATTGTGTGCGTCCATTTCTGCAACACAACTGAGATGATTCCCCGTGAAACAACAAAGCTTTACAGTGTGGGCAAGTTTTTGGATCAGACAACACGTGTCGATTGTGTCCTTGTAAATTACTGAAATTTCTAGCTAGATTATGAAATCGTCTTGGACGTGAGCGTCGAATGTTGCTATTATTAGTCCCACTACCAATAAGATCAATTCCTGTAGTTGTGTAAATTATATTATTTTAGAAAGTAAAAATAAATAAATAAGTAAAATATAATAGATTTTGTCTGATTTAGGCCGTATGCAATGATGCTCTAATGAGAATGTTATTTAGTGTACCAAACTATCGTCCCACTATTTGTTGCACCAAATTTGGCGCAAGAAAAACCACTGTGGCAAATTTGGTGGTAACATTTGTTTTTTTGGTATTTTTTTAATTCTATTCTTTATTTTTAAGTATTATAAATAAATATATTGTACTATGATATTTACTTTATTATCTTGGTAAATAAATATTCAATCATAAAAAAGTTATTATAATTTTCCAATTAAATTTATAAAATATATGTTAACTATTTATTTGTTTAATATTTAATTTTTTATATAAATTAAAAATAAATAATTAATGGTTTGATTTAAACATTTAAATAAAGAAAAAAAGATACAAATTTTTTAAGTTTTATTTGTAATCCTCGTGTATTAATTTTCATTATACATAATTTAATAAATATATAATGTATTTTTAAATTTAAATATTATATTTAAATTTTTTAACCATTTAATATTGATTATATAATATAAATATTATTCCTAAAATATAATATGTGGTTGGAGATAACTTTAAAAATATGTGGTTGGAGATAATGTTTGTGGTGTAATATTTGAAGTAGATAGGTTCGAGATATATGGATATTGAATTTGATACAGAAATTAAATTATTTTAGTGCAAAACTTGCACTAAAATAAAATTTATGGTTGGAGATAACCTTATGTATCAAAATTTTGACATTTTTGTTCGTGCATTTCGTAAATGAAAAAAAAAAAAAAACATAATAGATGTTTAAGTTTGTGAAGTATGATGTATGCTGACTTAATTGGTGAACTAGCCATCGAAGTACACACGTTGCGTGTATGACATAATACATAAATATAATTATAAAATATGAAAAATCAAATTAGAGTAAACTTGATAATAAAAAAAATCAATATTTTTTCATGAAGATGAACTCCATCGAAAAAAAATTGGTTAATAGGTCTTGCATAACGACATAAATAAGGGTGCATTGCTTTATATTAGTCGAAAAATTATAAATATCTTTACTACTTCGTTAATCTACAACCCTTAGAAAAACTAAATTAGATCATTTAAGTTGGTTTCCAAAATCTTAGTTTATTTTGTAAAAAAAATATAATTTAAATTGATAGGTTTGTATCCACGTGGTCAGATCTTTCGAAAAAGAAAAAAAAAACAGTGCAGTTTTTACAATTTATCACACGTAAAAATTAATCTGAACAAAAAATTGGATGTTTGTAATAAAAAATTGCACGGTTTAAAAATACTTTCCGATGCATATTTAAAATACAGAAAAATCACATGTATATAGGGGACTTCACTGTTAATATATTATATGCTTGTTTGACTTGACAAAAAAATACATAAAAATTTATACAGAAACTAATGGCAGAAAATATATTACAACTCAAAATGTTTATAAAGTTCCATATTTTCATATGTTGCCTGACACCATAATTACATGAGTCATGAGTGCATTACAAAAACAGATCATACGAATACTTATCACTTCATTATCCATCATTTTTTCAAGTTAAACACATTTGTTTTTGTACTTTTTCTTGGAATATCAATTGATAAATTGACAAAGCCCAAGATTAGAAATAAGAATCAGAAGCAAATGCGAATAAAAAATACAGAATTTATCGAGTCGAATCATCGAACTCCCAAAATACTTCAACTGTATTTAACAATTATATTATAATAATACTTAAATACTTCTAACAAAATATACTTCCATCAATGAATCGAGCCTAAAATAAAATTATTAACAACAACAATAGATGTAGTCGTACCACTATGCAAAAATAATCAAATATTGTCAAAAAAAAGGATTGAAAGGTAATTCACTGAAAACATTTTCCGAAGTATCACATGCGAATGATAATGTGAATAAACCTCGATGTGCAAAGCTTTATGAGGAAAGACAGTCGATTTCCTGCCTCGGAATTCATCAAACAATTCGATTCGGAAATTGAAGTCATTCCTGAAAATTAAAAACTTCGAAGATATTACATATATGTTATGGTTAGCTTTTATAACCAATTACTTCAATTATGGTGTGGTAGAAATTATACAAACAAAATGGCAGAAGCATTTTACGGTAGAAAATGATTACCACTCACCCGTACTTGATCTTCTGATGGAGAAGAATCTTGCAATCCATTTTGTTTTGGACTTTTGCAATTCAGATTTGAACGGATTTTATTGTTTAAGGAAAGAGAAATGGTGGTCGTGGGGAAGTTAATTGAGTAGGTTTTTGAACGTGGAAGAGATAGTGTCGGATGCAAGGGTAATGTGCTATTAAAAAATCAATTATAAAATAAAAATAATTGATTAACTTTATTTTTTATTGAGATAATTGAGGGTATATTTGGAAACTCATTAATAGTGCCAAAAACAGTTTTTCTATGGGGCTTATCAATTATTATATAGTAAAGATACATATATATTTCATTATAAAATATTTTTGTTTAGCGGGGCACCGAGATGTAAAATATTTTATTCCTTTCAAAATTCTTTTAAATTTATAAAAGTCTTTACTTATCTTTATGTATCTATATATATATATATATCATTAAATTTTTAAATATCGTTCACAATAAAAATATGAGGTGTGTTATTTACACTTCAATTTTTATTAAAAACACCCTATTTATTATTTTGTAATACAAGTTGAGTATATTAACCTTTAATTAATTTTAGTATGTTTCTCAAGATATACTTTCATGAATCCCTAAAATAAGTTTTCTAATCTAAACCTTAATTAACAACTCAAAATATTATAGTTATATTTGTCAATATTTTTAAATATAGAATACAAACAAATTTTAAAGACATCAAAATAATCGTTCATTATTATGTTGTATTTCAAATTTTTGAAAAAAGAAAAAAAAATATTTCATTCTTTTTATGATATGATTTTGAATATAGATAATTATCAATATAGATTTCGATTAAAATAGATATCTTAATTTTATCTATCTATATATATGTATATTGTAATGGATTTTTTGCTTTTAATTTAAAAAAACTTCACTTTTCAAAATTAAGGTGTGCCGAAAATTATAATAAAAATACTGTAAAACGCGTCAGGAACAGAGACGCTGAAAATATTAAATTATTATTCCCAGCGTCGGTTCTTACGTGGGTGTGGGTGGCCCATTTCCCATCCCCTCCATTTCCTCCATTCGGTGGCCCTCCCCATCTCACTTTCTTTCTCTCTTTTTTTTTTTTAAGTTTATTATATAATTAATAAATATTTTTATAAAATCATTATTTATTTAATTAATATGGAATTTTGTTTCTCAAAAATTCAAATTTTAAGTTTATAATTTGAATTTGATGCCCAACAAAAAAAATAATAATGAAACGAAAATTAAAACAATTAAACTAATTTGAATTTGATGCCCATTCGGGGTCCGTGCACATCGCGAAAATTTCATAATTTGGGCAGAAACATGCTCGCTCGAGCGAGAGCGTATGCTCGCTCGAGCGAGAAATACGAAAAAGAAATTTCGGGAACAGAAAACTGCTCGCTTGAGCGAGCCGCGCGATCAAAGTTTTATTTTTAGAAAATTCCTTGGCCGAGCAGGATACAATATTTTTAATATTTGGACATATAAATATCCTTTCAACCATCAGATTAAGGGTTCCGGATCGCAGCAGAGAGAACACAACGCAGAGGCGGCTACTGCTACTTCTTGGGAGATTTTCTTATTCTTTTCTTTTATTTTATTTTTACTTTTCATGATTAAAAACCTTATTTGATCATGAACTTATTTATTGAGTAGTTTTTCTTTTCGATCAAGACCACGTGATTGAGCCAGACAATTTATGTATAAAACTTGATTTTTTTATTTGAGATTTTCAGACTTGATTTGAATTTATTGTTTGTCGAATTTATATTTGTCTTGTGAATTTTCTGGCCAGTTATTTGCTTGCATGTTAATCGATTCCAAGTTGACAGAGGAGGTTTTGAATTCGATCACTTTGATATTCAACATAGTGTAAAACTGACTAGAAATAGAATTCGGTTTCATTATGCGGTTTGGGTGTAAATTGAATTTTCACAGTTATTCATGCATTCAAATTTGGTTAGAATTACGAAATATTGGTTCATCAATATTTGAATAGGTTTGATTGTTCTAGAAATAGTCCTTCGAACAAATTAGAAAAATTCCCGCGAATTAAGATTATGTCTGATGTCTTAGATCGACTGCTTGTTACATGAATTGTCTGGTACCTACGTGAGTCCTTGATCGAACTTTTCTTATAATTGAATTAATCCAAAGTTTTCTGCTGCATTTTAGTTAATTAAATTTTTAATTGAAATTTTTAGTTTTATTTTAAAATCTGAATCATCTTTATTCATTAGTCTAGATTAAGTAGAAATAAATATATTTTGGTAATCATATATATACAGTCTCTGTGGGTTCGACATTCGAATTTTATTCACTATCTATAATTTGACCTGGTGCGCTTGCCAGTTGATTTTTAATCATACCGATTTAGCCGGTCAAGTTTTTGGCGACGTTGCTGGGGACTGTTATGATATCAGAATTTTTGTTTCTCTTGAGATTAGACTTTATTTTAATTTTTTATTAAATTCTGAATTCCTCGCTTTTCTTTGTAACTTTTAGGTGCTAGGATAGATGGCGGACAACCGTACTGTTCTTGATTTAATCTGTCCACCAACTGAAGGCTATGGATCTAGCATCGTTCGCCCCGCTGTTGAGGTGAAAAATTTTGAGCTGAAGCCCTCTACTATTCAGCTGATCCAACTGCAAGCAAGATTTGGGGGCACATTTGTGGAAGATCCCTACGCTCATCTGGAGCATTTTCTATCGATCTGCGACACGTTCAAGGTTAATGGGGTAACATCTGATGCAGTGCGACTGCGGTTACTCCCATTCTCTCTTCAAGGCGAAGCTGTTGAGTGGCTAGATGATTTGCCTGCGGGTTCCATCACTACATGGAACCAACTTGTTCAAACTTTTCTGAACAAGTATTTCCCTCCTACGAAGATGGCAAAGTTATTTTCAGATATTATCTCATTCAAGAAAAAGGAGGGTGAATCTTTACATGCGGCATGGACCAGATTCAAGAAGATGCTGAGGATGTGTCCTCAGCATAACTTATCTCAAAGCCAGCAGACTCAGACGTTCTAGAATGGAGCCGATCAGTCGGTTCGATCTATGCTGGATGCTGCGGCTAATGGATGTTTGTTCTGGAAGACGCCAGCTGAAGCCTGGGAGATCATTGGCAACATGGAAGAGAGTAACATTGGGTGGCCGGATGTGAAGAAAGAGAAGAAAGCTGGTGTTCTAGATGTCGATGATTTTAATGGCCCTGAGCGCGAAGATTGACGCGTTGACACACCAAGTGACACTCATGAAAACAGCGCCGGTCAATCAAGCACAACGGAATATGCAACAAGACCAGCAGTTGTTTGAAGTTGAGGCTGTAAATTTTATGGGCAATCAAGGAAGACAGACATACAACTCAAACAACAACTACAGTCAGAACTGGCAAGCCAAGCAAGAGGAGAAAAAGGCAAGTTTTGAGGAGATCATGATAAAGTACGTGGCGAGTACTGAGGCTCGCTTGCAGAATCAGGAGAGCATGCTGCAGAAGCTAGAAATTCAGATGGGCCAGATTGCAACCCAACTGTCCACACGTCCTGTTGGAGTTTTGCCGAGCAACACTTAACCAAATCCAAGAGGCGTGAATGCTATTATGGTCGTGACTCGAGCACAGTCTGAAGCACCTGAGCAGAAGACAGACAAAGAAAAGATGATAGAGGGGCCGAAAATTTCAGAATTCAAGGTGGATGTGCGTGCTAAAAATTCCTCCAAGGCAGATAAGAAAGGTAAGACTTCAAAATTTGAAGTTAATGATAATGCTGATATATCTACTCTACCTTTTCCCCATAGAGCTAAGCAACTGTTGTTTGAATCTCAATTTCAAAAGTTTCTTGAAATTTTCAAGAAACTGCATATTAACATTCCTTTTGCAGATGCATTAGCTCAGATGCCGAGATATGCAAAGTTTCTGAAAGACTTGCTGAAAAATAAGAAGAAATTGAATGATATAATGCAAGTCACAATGAATGAGGAGTGCTCGGCAGTGCTAAAAAAGAAGTTTCCAACAAAATCTCAAGATCCAGGGAGTTTTTCTATACCCTGTAAAACTGGAAGTTTATCTTTTGAAAATGTGTTGTGTGATCTTGGGTCGAGCATAAATTTAATGCCTTATTCTATTGCTCGAAAACTAGGTGTAGAAAATATTGAACCTTCTGCTATCTCCCTTAAATTTGCTGATGGATCTATTAAAAACTCGAGGGGGATCGTAGAGATGTCCTAGTCAAGATAGAACAATTTATTTATCCTCTAGACTTTGTTATTCTTGACATGGATGAGGATTGTGAGATGCCTATGATTTTAGGATGCCCTTTTCTTGTTACTAGTAGGGCGTTAATTGATGTTGAGAGAGGAGAGTTGGTACTGAGGCTGAATGATGAACAAGTAGTTTTTACCATGCTTAAGTCGGCTACTGAGAGCCCAATTTTAAAATCTTGTTCTGCTATTCGTTTGATTGATGTTGTTGGTGATGCAAGTCAGCAGGTGCAGTTGTCTACAGGAATTGGTCCAATGCACAATGTCTTTAATGGTGTAGCATGCAAGTGCAGGACTAACCTGAGTTTTTCACAGACGGTGGATAAACCACCTTGAATTTTGCCACTTAAGAGAGGATTATAGTCGGGCTATAGACTATAATTTTAGCGCTGACTGGGAGGCAACCCAGTGTTTTTGCTTTTATTTTGTTTTAGTTTTCGGTTTTTGTTTTGTTTTTACTTAATTTTTGTGTTTTTCCCATGCCATTTGGTCGTGCTCGCCGATATATCTAGACTGCTGATACCGTCCCAACGGACACTGTCAAGAAGGAAGAGGATGAATCAAAAACCAAGGGAGTGTTATTTTTGTTTTCATTGTGTTTTTGTTTGTTTTTCATTCTGTTCATTATTCTGGAGCATTGAGGGCAATGCTTTGGATAAGTATGGGGGGTAGACTAGTATTGCATTATCTATGTGTTTGTGTTGCATCTGTCATGTTTCTTGTTTGTTTTCATATTGTTTGCATACAGTTTGTGTTTGTTGTTGTTTGCATTGTTATGAGTTGGATGAGTCATAATAGCCAATGATGATGAAGTTTATTTGAAAAAATGGATTTTTGAAAAAATTTTGCTCTTGACTTGACATGAGAACTGTAGGTTGAACCGTGAATATTTTTAAGCACTAATATTAGACAAGTGAATTGTAGCGAAAGATTTGATGAAGTTTCTGTTTGTTTGACCATTGTACAACAATAGGTGGTTTGTGGATCTTGATTGTGTTCTATGAATTTTGATGAGGCTCTAGTTTATACTTATGATCTTGGGCGCACCTAGAGAAAAAAAAAATTTTAATATTCAATTCCATTCGGGCCTTGAAAGGATTAAAATCCAATAAAAGATTAAATTTAAGGCTAAGTATGCGGATTAAATGGGATTGATGCTCCATCCGGGCTATAGACGATGGGATTAGAAAGAAAAAATAGAATGATTTTTCGTATCTTAGCCAGTTATAGCTAAGTCAGCGGGTAATTATTGGGGCTAAAGCAATACCGGATGCAAAATCCGAAGGTGTGTAATTCATTATCTCAAGGAAGGTGGGATTTTGTCTAGAAGTCGTTGGAAGGAATGGGCACTTGAAGAGTGAAACTTGCACTGATTTGTCATAGGTCGCTAAGCAGATTTGAGACGAATTCGATCTAAGTTGCAGGAAACCGGAATGACATTTCACACACGCACATTCACGTTAAACCGAAAGTGTATTATGAAAAGTTGAGAGCATGTCTGTGTTTTTTGTTCTGTGATTGAACTTCTCGGAGGCTGTGCACATTCATGATTCGTCCTCACTTATGTTTTTGTTTGCATATTGTTTTTGCATGTCTTGCTCGAGGGTGAGCAAGAGTTAAGTATGGGGGTATTGATAAGTACATTTTGCATGCATTAGTTCGTAATTTTTTTATGTTTATTTTGTGTGCATTTATATTGTTTTATGTGCTTTTATGTGTTTTAGTACATGTGTGTGTATTTTACTTCTCGGGTGTTAATTTTGTAGGAAAATAGATTTGTGAAACATTAATTACGGAGCAGCCTTGGTAAAAAATTCAAATTTAATTTTAGAGAGTTCCAAATCCGATCTCCACCGTTCAAATTCAAGTTCAAGATTTTTGAAGCTGCTATCAAAATTTCAGGTCAATCCGACGGCTGGAACTCGATATATGATTTTTGTAAGAAAACTGCGCGCGAGATAGAAGACATACACGAACCTAGACACGGACCTGGCACGGGGTCCGTGCACATCGCGAAAATTTCAGAATTTGGGCAAAAACAAGATCGCTCGAGCGAGAGCGTATGCTCGCTCGAGCGAGAAATATGGAAAAGAAATTTCGGGAACAGAAAACTGCTTGCTCGAGCGAGACTTGGGCTCGCTCGAGCGAGCCGCGCGATCAAAGTTTTATTTTTAGAAAATTCCTTGGCCGAACAGGATACAATCTTTTTAATATTTGGACATATAAATACCCTTTCAACCATCAGATTAAGGGTTTCGGATCGCAGCAGAGAGAACACAACGCAGAGGCGGCTACTGCTACATCTTGGGAGATTTTCTTATTCTTTTCTTTTATTTTATTTTTACTTTTCATGATTAAAAACCTTGTTTGATCATGAATTTATTTATTGAGTAGTTTTTTTTTCGATCAAGACCACGTGATTGGGCCAGAAAATTTATGTATAAAACTTGATTTGTTTATTTGAGATTTTCAGACTTGATTTGAATTTATTGTTTGTCGAATTTATATTTGTCTTATGAATTTCCTGGCCAGTTATTTGCTTGCATGTTAATCGATTCCAAGTCGACAGAGGAGTTTTTGAATTCGATAACTTTGATATTCAACATAGTGTAAAACTGACTAGAAATAGAATTCGGTTTCATTATGCGGTTTGGGTGTAAACTGAATTTTCACAGTTATTCATGCATTCAAATTTGGTTAGAATTACGAAAGATTAGTTCATCAATATTTGAATAGGTTTGATTGTTCTAGAAATAGTCCTTCGAACAAATTAGGAAAATTCCCGTGAATTAAGATTAGGTTTGATGTCTTAGATCGACTGCTTGTTACATGAATTGTCTGGTACCTACGTGAGTCCTTGATCGAACTTTTCCCATATTTGAATTAATCCAAAGTTTTCTGTTGCGTTTTAGTTAATTAAATTTTTAATTGCAATTTTTAGTTTTATTTTAAAATCTGAATCATCTTTATTCATTAGTCTAGATTAAGTAGAAATAAATATATTTTGGTCATATATATACAGTCCCTGTGGGTTCGACATTCGAATTTTATTCACTATCTATAATTTGACCTGGTGCGCTTGCCAGTTGATTTT
Organism: Henckelia pumila; assembly: GCF_033568475.1. Classification (NCBI taxonomy): domain Eukaryota; kingdom Viridiplantae; phylum Streptophyta; class Magnoliopsida; order Lamiales; family Gesneriaceae; genus Henckelia; species Henckelia pumila. Next base: position 35,618,469 of record NC_133122.1, read on the forward strand.
TAATCATACCGATTTAGCCGGTCACAAAACCTAGGCCCCGAAAATCATTATGAAGAAAGTTTACGAAATGAATTCATTGCGAAAATGAATTGCATTGATATATATTATGTTACAAGCAATCATTGATGAAGCGCAATAAAATTCTATTACACCTACGTTGCTGAAATAAGATAAATATACCTGATCTATCTTTACTTCCTTTGTTGTTGCATTCTTTGTTGTGGAGCATCTTGTTTTAGTCGTTCGGTTTCAACTGATTTTCTGGATGCTTCCTGTAGTGACCCGCACCGTGATCACCTACTAATCAAAACTTAAGCATGCAATTAATTAATAAAATAATTTTAATTAGAGATACTGCGGAATTAAAGTAAGTCAAATACCAGGTAAACAAAACCTAGTGGTCAACCCAGCTATCCAGCCTTGGTCACCACCTAACCTCCCTGTCTCCGGGAGAACTACCTGCATCTGCCCCATGGAATAGGGCATCCAGCCAACAGAAAATAACCGAAAGTGAGCCTAACATGCTCAGTACGAGAGTATGAGTATACGGTGTTATGTGTGCATGTATGCAAGTGAACTGGGTACCAAGACTCTCAGGTCAAGAAACAAGCACATAGACCGGGCCCAGGTATATAGCACGCTGCGCCGTCGCATCAGGAGGTGGCTTATATACCCAGTGGATAATGGTGACCTGATACTAGTACATGTGTCCAACCATAAAGGTGACCTAACACAAGACTTACGTATCCAACCATCCACAAACTCGTAGGGTGAGCGCCCTACTACAGGATACCTCTAAGGTAAAAGCTCAATATGCTCATGTATGCAACATACAATCATGACATGCTGTATATAAAGGCATATAAAACATGCAATCACATAATCCATGCAAACACATAATACATGCATACTCAATCTGGATATCTCGAATAATACTTCCGTACCTTACTAAGGCAGATCCTAGAAGCTCCCCCTCTAGGTCCAAGCCTACCATACAGCACTACAGCATAAATAACCATGCATTACCTAGAATGCCAAACATCACCTACTAGGCTCTAAAAGCCTTAATTAAACTATATCCTACTCCCTATTTACTATAGGGAACCAAAGCCATACCTTCTTCCGTCGTCAGCCCGCTGATGTCGCATGCCCCAGAGCCTGGGCATAGCCTAGCTACGACTCCTAAACGCCTCGCCAGAGCTCCGCCGCCTGGCTGCTACTGCGGACATTGTCCGCTATAAAATAAACTATTTCCTACTCCAACTCTTAAAGGAAGAGTCCCGAAGCCCTTAAATAGAGCGATTACCGGGAGAAGAGAGGGAAAATTGCACTTAAAAATGAGGGATTCGGACCCCTATTTATAGGCCACGATCGGAAGCTCCGATCGTAGGATCAGAAGCTCTGATCTCCACCTACAGCTACGTGTTCAATCCTCGAAGACACTTGGCACGGGACAGGGATCGGAAGCTCCGAACGGGGATCGGAAGCTCCGAACTGGTTCGGAAGCTCCGATCGAACCGCTTTTTCCGAACTGTTTTCGGGTGGTTCCAAACTGGTTTTGGACCCCCGGGACCTACCCTACCATTTTCGTACGTTCCAGATCTGATTTTCCACTTATTTTAACCAAATAAGGACTTCTTAAATATGTTTTGACACTTTTAAAATTATATGTCATTTTCTAACATGTTTAAAATCACCTAATCTTGTAAAATGGAACCGGGCTACTACATTCTCCCCCTACTTAAGATATTTCGTCCTTGAACAATCTTAAGTACTGAATGCAGTAAAATACTGAATAAACATCTTAAGTACCGATATGGACTTGAATAAGAACAACAAGTTCTTTATTCTCTCTTTATCAATCATCACTGTGTCCTGATGAAAAATTGTAATCACTTGACAAATCAAAATCATATCTCTAATCTCATGGGAAAACCACCCAAATAAGTCTTACAATCACTTAATAAGAAACCCAAATCACCATGATGATCATGCCCCCGATCACTATCTAAAACTCTACTAAGACCAGACTATACTGATCGAATCTCCTGGTTCTCCCCTAGTACCACCTGCGAAAAATTTCCATCCAAAATGTACTCTTGTCAAAGAATCCTTTCCAAAACCATTCTGTCAACGGAAACTAAAATCTGTATCTCTGATAAAGTCAGACGATAACTTTCAATTATCTTGGCACTAATCCAGTACCAATATAAAATTCATAAGAATATTCCTTTTGGTAATTATACCCCTTGCTATAACTGTGCAAAATATCAAGACTCAGGTAGCCTCCCCCAATAGCCTATCTGGAATAAACCTCCCAGAAAACACCGGCGTAGGTCGCGCTTCCTATCCCGTCTTTGAACAATCCAGCACAGTCCTCAGCACCTGGTATAATGCATCACTAAAAGTATGATGAAAATTGTGAGGACCCGGATTCTAATCTCTCGAACATAAATAAATCATGTAATCAAAAGAAATAAAAATAATCAATAAGGCATTTAGCGATGCACACCTTACATTTGGCGACGCAAAACCACGTCGCGAAAAGTAGGTTTTTTTTTTATCGGGGTGACGCGCGGGCGCGCCAAACGAGGCATGGGCGCGCATGACGCCCTGTCCGGGCCTTCGAGAGAGAGTGCAGGACGCGCGGGCGTGCCTCTCCTGCGCGGGCGCGCATGGCCTGCTGTTTTTGCACCAAAAATGACTCCGAAAGTGTAATATCATACCCATAAGGACTCTAACACGATCCAACTAATATTTTTCCAACAACGAGGTATTCAAATACATAAAAATGTAGAACAAACATCGATTCTAAGTTCTACAACTCAAAATGGAATACAAGGGAGTTCGAATACAAGGTATGACTTTTAAAACCAAGTCATCACTCTATCATTCCCCACTCGATCTAGTCATGCAGCTCTTGACTCGATCCTGCCCCCACCTTCCGTCAAGTACACATACAAACAAAACGACAGCCGGATAATCCGGTGAGAATATAATTCCCAGTAAAAGAGACAAAACATGCATATCAGATAATATATCAAAACAAGATATATACATACAAGACCAGCAATTCCAAAAGCATGTCTAAACTCAATTCAAATGCATACAATGCAATGCATGTCTTTAAAACTCTGGGATTATCAAGTCTGGATAATCACAAGGTAAAAGTTCTCTTTTCATCCCGAGGATAAAATATCACCAACTCACCGACTCTCCCAATCGAGGTGGACGGTGAATATTTTACTCCTCTAGACTTTGGGCACCTATAGAGAGTGTTTCTCGACAATTGGTAAAAATCTGCTAACCAATGTCACTCAACTATAGTCCATAGAACGTCTAATTCTTCTGGGCCTCTCTTGCCCGTAAAACAAAGGAATTTAGCTCAATATGAATGTGATGCAAATCAAAACTCATTCAACTGATTCAAGTAAAATAATTCACATATAATTCAAATAGCATGCAAGTATGTGATTTCTTTTGGGCACTCGAATTAATTCAAATTCGAGTTAATCGTCCCATTCATTCAATTGTCGTCTTCTTACCTTTTCAAGTTCGTCGGGGATTCAAATCTGAAAATGACAACGAACTCAATCAATATCAAATCAAAACAAGTCAAGCCATCTCAAAAAGTTCAATACTATACCGTTCTTCAATTCTCGAATCGATTCAACTTCCAAGTTCGATCCAAACCCGAATCTTTCAACTCAAATCTGGAAATGTGAAATACGGATTCGATATAAGTCTTCTAACTCAAATAAACCCGGAAATCAAACCGAATAATAAAACCGATAATCCAAAACTCAATTTCAACGGCATAACGGCTATAAACGGTCAAACCAAAAATCATCCACACCATCCAACCATTCTATATAACTCATATCAACTTCTCAATCAACAAAACAATCAAAATCCAACCAAAATCCAAAACCCCATTTTTGAATTCATGCCTCAAAAATCATATAAAATCCAAACTTCGTTCTTTTTCAGAACCGACTTCGAATACACGATCTATGCTAGCTCGAGAACAACATACTCAAATATTATCAAATTCTGACAACCCAACAAAAATCAAAGTTCATGGATCGTAGAAAAACTTACGTCATAATGAAGCTCTCGTTGCGGTGATCGTGAATATGTCTTAAATTTGAAATTCTAACGGACGGATCATGCGAATCGGACGGAAGAAAAGCTTGGAGAAGTTTGGTCTCGGCTTCAATGGAGGAGAGAGGGATCGAGAGGGAGAGAGGAAAGGGAGGGAGGAGAATGGAGGAGAGAGTTAAGGTAGGATGGGTAAATAATAAAATACAAGTCAAAGTTTTGACTTGGTCCATCCTACAATTGCAACTCGGTCCCTGAAACTCCAATTAAATCAATTCAATCCCGGCTCAATTAATCTCCACTAATTCCAAAATAAAAATCAACTCTGTTAATCTCGAAATAATTAATTTCAGGGTCTTATAATTCTCCCCCTCTAAGAATCGATTTCGTCCTCGAAATCAAAGCAGTTCCATCTCATAGAAAACAAAATAGAGTTCGAAGACTGCTAAAATAACTCTTCTCCCAAAACAACTCTGAAATCGCGGTTCTAATCGAACTCCGCTTCTTGCACCGTTTCTTTAAATCCGTATCGGCTCAATCGGCACAAACTCATCTGAAACAGTTCCGCTAAGAAGCTGCAGTTATATACGATCAACTTTGAATCGGTTGCCTCAAACAAAACTGGCGACACATCAATTTCCGTCCCAACATCAAGAAAATCTGCGAACTTGGCAACAAAAGACGTGAAGCACGTCGAGAATACCCGAAGAATACAAAAGAACAAAGTAGTGGAAAACAAGGAGAACTGCAAGAGTACAAGTCAGTAGGCGAGATCGTCTATCTCCTTTAGAATCTCAAAGGAACTCGAGAGTTCATCGAGACAGTTCTCTCTCTTAGAAATATGCCACAGCCTCCAAAAGGAGGAATCTTCTGAATTACTCGGCCTCCCTGCACATAAATACAGAGATCTGCGCCGGAATTCGAATACTTCGTTCATCCTTACTCTCAAGTTGTCTTTATCCCAGATAGGAATTCTCCATCCGTCTATTGAACCTCGAATCAAAACTGATCCCAAGTTAGGGAACTCAGAAAATCATCCCAATTAAATTGGGATTCTCATTTCTTCTCGTACAACTCATCTACAAAAGATGATACCTCGTATGATAGCTGTTGTACGGAAACCTCGCAAAAGATGGGAAATCCATCCATCTAGTGCCAAAATCCAGCACTAAAGCTCATCATATCCTCTTAAAGTCTATATCGCTTATTCTTGACTGTCCGTCGTTCTGAGGATAATAAACTGAACCCAAAGCTAATCCAATAACAAAGTCTCTTAAATACTGAGTTCAAGGTGAGAGTTAGCTCAAAATCTCATTCTGAGAGGACAGACTTTAACAAGTCAACTTTCTGAAAATTTCTCCTGACAACAATCTCATTCACATTGTCATGTCTGAAATTCATTCGGTACGAAACAGAAGCAGACTAAATTTATATCTAGATTAAAATCAGATAACATCTCCAAATCAGACAGTTCTATACCTCAGTGACCACATGACGAACGCTCTCAATTCTATTCTTCATGGATAAGACTGCGACAGAGCAAAACAATCCGAAACTCTTTCTGACCAATTTATCAACATCGGTTCGAGTCTGGAGTTCATTCCGTACGGAAAACAGTAGCAGATTTCGACAATCGGTCTCCTAAAGCTCAGATGGCCTCTAATTTTCAGACTTATCGACATCTTTTGAAAGGTAATCGTCGAAAAGTAATCTTCTTTTCTTTCCGACAATTAACTGAACCACAAACAATCGGTTCTTTCTCTCGATCAGCTATCAAAAGCAGACAGACTAGCAATTACGAAATCATACATTGAACCTCATTCTTCATCTGTTCCTATAAAGGTCGATTCCTCAATCCTCTGAATACCTTTCGGTCGTCTGAAAGAATAATGAATAATTGTAAAGTTCCAATCTCAAGATACTCTGTCTCAATAAAAATCTCTGGCACATCAAAACAATTATTCACAACTGAGGTATCGTCACTGCCCTGAAACTCAGACTGTGCCCAGTTCTGACTCTTCTTCATTAAATTCTCCAAATCGAATCTGTTTTCTGCGCTATCCTCATCTTCTAAATCAATTCTGGCTCAGTTCGGATAAAAGAATTCTGATAGACTTCATATCTTTACCAGACTCTAAATCAGAAGTGCAACACTCATCGGTTGGCGAAGTCAAGAATAGTAGATAAAATAAGAACAGATCCATCGGCTCAAAGAGAATAATGGTAGTAGATAAAATAATAATAGATCATTCTGTTCAAACCTCCGTTGCTGCATTGAATTACTCCGGATCATACTGGAATTCACCATCAGATTATGCATCATATCCAATCTGTTCCTCGATCTCAAAATCAGTTCGGTTGCGACACTCATACTCTGATTTCTCAGTTCAGAAAAGACCTCGAAAATTTCACTGGAGATACTGATGCCCGATCTAACAAGCAATAAGATCACTGTCAATTCAATATCACGAATCGGATGTTGAGTCTCGAACTGCTCCATCTGCTACCATGACCGAGCTATCATAGATTTCTTATAAATAAGAATATCTCCAGAATCTGGATAAGAAGATGCAATGCACTGAAGATCATCAGTACAAAGGAAAATAAGAATTATTGGAGCTCTGGTGGATCTCTTCTTCACATCAAACAAATTGATCTCATAAGATTCGGTTCAGGTATAAGAGCATTCTCTGGAGTTAGATGAGAAATCGGCTCCACGACGATAAGAATCTCTCGAAAATCTGCTATAGAACTCAAAATCTTCAATTCTCAAATACAAATGCCGGTTTGGCTTCAATCAAAATAGCTTCGGTCTTGCAATGATCACAGAAATTCCAGCTCTAGAATTAATATGATCGAGGAAAAGACATGTCGATACAATCAAAATTCAGACTTCTATAGCGAAGCATGCAATGTCTCGGCACTCAATTCTGTAAGACCATTCTCCAATACTCTGTATGATCAGTACTATTCTTCGAACAGAACCGAAAAGATCGATAATAATTTCTAATTTCATCCAAATACCTCTGATAGATTCAATTCAAAAGATCTACAATACTGTAGACGAGTTTTACTACAAACAGTATGACCAAACTCCAAAGCAGTCATACATCGATCCAAGTCCAGTCTTCAATACTTCTTTCTATCAAACTCTCAGCTGATGATGTTTGATCTCAAGTCATTGCTGAATCTAACCTCATGACTCAGAGGTAATCCAGAAATCTCATCTGGATGATAACAACAACTCTCTAACCACTGGTTTATCAACCAATTCAGGCTAGATTCTAGGAAATCAGCTGTGAACAAGAGAATTCCTCTGCGAAATTCTAAAATCAGAAAGTCATTCGGCAGATTAACTAACAAAGAGTCCTGGAATCGAGAATCCTTACATGAGGATTTCCGTTCGTCTATTGACTCGAACCTGAATCTGTCAACTTCCTGAAACAATCCACAGTAGTCCTGTACTGGATAAAGCAGCTAACAGACAATCAAATCAAAATCTGATAACTGAAGCACAATACTGTTCGGTTCCAACTTATCCCATCAATTCAAAGAATTGCGACTACTGCTAATCAAAATTCAACAAACCGAGATGCATCAATAAATATCAATAAGAAGAAGATAAGGTGCGTAACCGATCATATCAGAATAAGAATAGAAACCATACTCTACTGTTTCCTGCGGTCATCATCGGTGAAATCTGAGTCTGATCCTCGATAAGAGTACAACTAGAATATGTCAGAGTTAAAGACACAAGGCAATTCCCTTCGGAGATCTTCGATAATATCATGATGACAAACTTTGGCATAGTGTCCGGGCTGATGACAGACTTGACAGCGTCTTCTGATCTCAAGACACTGCTCACTGATTTCATAAATTGCTTTCTCTTCGATTAAAGATGATCTCTAAGTCCCTCTAACTCTGATCAAACGGTGAAAAGGAATCTGTCGAAGAAATTCGGATGAAAGCGGGTTCTAAAAAGTGATCGAACCTTGATTCCCTAATGCTCTCTTCTTCAAATTCTACCAACTTTTTTCAATCCTCTAAGTTGTTACCACAATAACCGAATTCTCCGATCATCTGTGTAGTTCAGAGAATCACCCAACTGATCGATCTCTTCTATTCAACTTCTGCATCCAACAACATTCTCGGTACTCTTCAAAATCGGTAACCTAAATGACTAAAACTTCCTCGGTAGAATTCCCATCGATGTTAGAGTGACATCTAATAGTGCAGTAGTGGTACGATCTAGATCAGTCGAAGGAGTTACTGCTGGTTGTCGTTTGCTAAAATTCTTCAGGGGACAATTATGATATTCAGTATGAAAAGGATACCAAATCTCCATCTCAAAATTATGTGTTCCACATCTCTGTCTTAAAAGTTCGTTCTACTACAAAATCACTGATTTCGGATCTCAATTCGAATTCTAGTTCTCATCGCAAACAATCTTAGATCTGCTAGCTCAAGCAGATGGTGGAACACGGATCCGAAATTACAAAAATACAGTTCATATTTCAAGTAATTAATGCTTTAAGATTTAAATCACATAATCATGTAATTCCAAGTAACTCATAGATAATAAAGCATGCTTTCAATCAGATCAAGTAATCGTGCTTCGAAAATTAAATCACAACTCATGTAATTCAATTAATTCAAGAATCAATAAATCATGCTCGCAAGTATTTAAATAAACATTTTAATAAATCAATCACATGCGAGAGTTCAATTCATGCGGACTCGATCTACCCCGCTCACTCTAGTTCAACTCCAAGAATCTTATCGCTCTGATACCACTTAATGTGAGGACCTGGATTCTAATCTCTCGAACATAAATAAATCATGTAATCAAAAGAAATAAAAATAATCAATAAGGCATTTAGCGACGCACACCTTACATTTGGCGACGCAAAACCACGTCATGAAAAGTAGGTTGTTTTTTTTTTATTGGGGTGACGCGCAGGTGCGCCAAACGAGGCGCGGGAGCGCATGACGCCCTATCCGGGCCTCCGAGAGAGAGTGCAGGACACGCGGGCGCGCCTCCCGGGCTGCGCGGGCGCGCATGGCCTGCTGTTTCTGCACCAAAAATGACTCCAAAAGTGTAACATCATACCCATAAGGACTCTAACATGATCCAACTAATATTTTTCCAACAATGAGGTATTCAAATACATAAAAATGTAGAACAAACATCGATTCTAAGTTCTACGACTCAAAATGGAATACAAGGGAGTTCGAATACAAGGTATGACTTTTAAAACCAAGTCCTCACTCTATCATTCCCCACTCGATCTAGTCATGCAGCTCTTGACTCGATCCTGCCCCCACCTACCGTAAAGTACACATACAAACAAAACGACAGCCTGATAATCCGGTGAGAATATAATTCCCAGTAAAAGAGACAAAACATGCATATCAGATAATATATCAAAACAAGATATATACATACAAAACCAGCAATTCCAAAAGCATGTCTAAACTCAATTCGAATGCATACAATGCAATGCATGTCTTTAAAACTCTGGGATTATCAAGTCTGGATAATCACAAGGTAAAAGTTCTCTTTTTTCAATTGGGATCCCGAGGATAAAATATCACCAACTCACCGACTCTCCCAACAGAGGTGGACGGTGAATATTTTACTCCTCTAGACTCTGGGAACCTATAGAGAGTGTTTCTCGACAATTGGTAAAAATCTGCTAACCAATGTCACTCAACTATAGTTCACAAAACGCCTAATTCTTCTGGGCCTATCTTGCCCGTAAAACAAAGGAATTTAGCTCAATATGAATGCGATGCAAATCAAAACTCATTCAACTGATTCAAGTAAAACAATTCACATATAATTCAAATAGCATGCAAGTATGTGATTTCTTTTGGGCACTCGAATTAATTCAAATTCGAGTTAATCATCCCATTCATTCAATTGTCGTCTTCTTCCCTTTTCAAGTTCGTCGGGGATTAAAATCTGAAAATGACAACGAACTCAATCAATATCGAATCAAAACAAGTCAAGCCATCTCAAAAAGTTCAATACTATACCATTCTTCAATTCTCGAATCGATTCAACTTCCAAGTTCGATCCAAACCCGAATCTTTCAACTCAAATCTGGAAATGTGAAATACGAATTCGATATAAGTCTTCTAACTCAAATAAACCCGGAAATCAAATCGAATAATAAAACCGATAATCCAAAACTCGATTTCGACGGCATAACGGCTATAAACGGTCAAACCAAAAATCATCCACACCATCCAACCATTCTATATAACTCATATCAACTTCTCAATCAACAAAACAATCAAAATCCAACCAAAATCCAAAACCCCATTTTCGAATTCATGCCTAAAAAATCATATAAAATCCAAACTTCGTTCTTTTTTCGAACCGACTTCGAATACACGATCTATGCTAGCTCGAGAACAACATACTCAAATATTATCAAATTCTGACAACCCAACAAAAATCAAAGTTCGTGGATCGTAGCAAAACTTACGTCAGAATGAAGCTCTCGTTGCGGTGATCGTGAATATGTCTTCAATTTGAAATTCTAACAGACGGATCGTGCGAATTGGACGGAAGAAAATCTTGGAGAAGTTTGGTCTCGGCTTCAACGGAGGAGAGAGGGAGAGATGAAAGGGAGGGAGGAGAATGGAGGAGAGAGGTAAGGTAGGATGGGTAAATAATAAAATACAAGTCAAAGTTTTGACTTGGTCCATCCTACAATTGCAACTCGGTCCCTGAAACTCCAATTAAATCAATTCAATCCCGGCTCAATTAATCTCCACTAATTACAAAATAAATAATAATCAACTCTGTTAATCTCGAAATAATTAATTTCAGAGCCTTACAAAAATCCATCATCAATAAACAATTACTCAAACACTGAGTATCTGAGGAAACAAGTCAACTCTGGCACTATGTCAAATCACTGACTTTTTGAATCAAAGGAAAAAATCCTAAAACTGATCATCACAAATCTAATCCTTGGTTATGCAAATATCAACTAATTCAACACAGTTTAATATTGATCAAAAAATACTTGGAATTTAAATTTAGAAAATTCCCAAATCATAAATCCACATGATTGTCAGAATACAACTTATTAACATTCTGTTATCACAAAACAGAATTATCAAACGGAATACTCAAATACATCATCCATCAAAATCATTCTGAGTGTCATCATTCTTTTTTGACTGCGTCTGAGATCCCTGCAAAGCATAAATCTGACCCTGCATCCGAGACTGATGACCATCTCCATGATGCCTACTCTGGGTCCTCTGCTGCACTGATGCCTCAGACTGTCTACTCACCTGAGATCCCATCCTAGATGCTTGTCCACTCTATCCGCTACGCTTGGGAAAATCTCTCTTGAAGTGATCAACACTTCCACAGATGAAACAAGCTCCAGAAGCGGCTCTACAATTCTCAGTGGGATGATCTCTCCCACAATGATCACACTGCAACGTTTTCTTGCCCGACTGACAAGTCTCACCAGATCCTGTAGATGAAGAAGATCCGGATTTCTTAAACGACAGAGTACGGGGACCCAAAGAACTCGTGGGTCTTGATGAGATGAATGACCTGTTGCGTCGAATGCTGTCCTCTGCCTGGTGACATCGACTCACTAAACCCTCGTAAGTCATGTCATCTCCCACAACAACTCGTTCATGAATCTCCGGATTAAGGCCTTGGAGGAAAAGATTATACTTCGCCTCTGAACTATCGGAAATCTGGGGGCAATAAGGCAACAACTCAAAGAACTTCAACTGGTACTCCTCAATCGAAATTTATCCCTGTCGCAAACCCAGCAACTCACTTGTCTTCGTCTGTCGGAGAGCAGGAGGAAAATACAGCTTATGAAAAGCCGTGCGGAAATCATCCCAGGTAGCAACTCCTCGGGCTGCAATAAAAGGCGCGGAAGTAGAATCCCACCACTTCCGAGCTCGTCCTTGAAATAGGAAATCAAGAGTCTCCATCCGCTGCTCCTCAGTGCATCGGAACTCCCGGAAACAAACTTCCATACGTCGTAGCCAGTTCCCCGCATCCTCTGGTGACTCTCCTCCGACTAAAGGCTTCGGACCCATCTGCATAAACCTATGCATGCTGAAACACCTGCGATCATCATGGCGATGGTGATGACGGCCCCGACGATGCTCTCGATCATCCTGATCACCCCAGCGTTCACCTATGCTGCCTTGACTACTCTCGTCACCATGACCCTCCATCTACACGTTGATTAAAGGTTAAACCCAATTCCAACAATCTAGTTCCCAAGATTACTATGCATGCTCTAATACCATAAATGTAGTGACCCGCACCGTGATCACCTACTAATCAGAACTTAAGCATGCAATTAATTAATAAAATAATCATAATCAGAGATACTGCGGAATTAAAGTAAGTCAAATACCAGGTAAACAAAACCTAGTGGTCAACCCCGCTATCCAGCCTTGGTCACCACCTAACCTCCCTGTCTCTGGGAGAACTACCTGCATCTGCCCCATGGAATAGGGCATCCAGCCAACAGAAAATAACCGGAAGTGAGCCTAACATGCTCAGTACGAGAGTATGAGTATACGGTGTTATGTGTGCATGTATGCAAGTGAACTAGGTACCAAGACTCTCAGGTCAAGAAACAAGCTCATAGACCAGGCCCAGGGTATATAGCACGCTGCGCCGTCGCATCAGGAGGTGGCTTATATACCCAGTGGATAATGGTGACCTGATACTAGTACATGTGTCCAACCATAAAGGTAACCTGACACAAGACTTACGTATCCAACCATCCACAAACTCATAGGGTGAGCGCCTTACTACAGGATACCTCTAAGGTAAAAGCTCAATATGCTCATGTATGCAACATACAGTCATGACATGCTGTATATAAAGGCATATAAAACATGCAATCACATAATCCATGCAAACACATATTACATGCATACTCAATCTGGATATCTCTAATAATACTTCCGTACCTTACTAAGGCAGATCCTAGAAGCTCCCCCTCTAGGTCCAAGCCTACCATGCAGCACTACAGCATAAATAACCATGCGTTACCTAGCATGCCAAACATCACCTACTAGGCTCTAAAAGCCTTAATTAAACTATAGCCTACTCTCTATTTACTATAGGGAACCAAAGCCATACCTTCGTCCGTCGTCAGCCCGCTGATGTCGCATGCCCCAGAGCCTGGGCATAGCCTAGCTACGACTCCTAGACGCCTCGCCAAAGCTCCGTCGCCTGGCTGCTACTGCGGACACTGTTCGTTATAAAATAAACTATTTCATACTCCAACTCTTAAAGAAAGAGTCCCGAAGCCCTTAAATAGAGCGATTACCGGGAGAGGAGAGGAAAAATTGCACTTAAAAATGAGGGATTCGGACCCCTATTTATAGGCCACGATCGGAAGCTCGATCGTAGGATCAGAAGATCCGATCTCCACCTGCAGCTACGTGTTCAATCCTCGAAGACACTTGGCACTGGACAGGGATCGAAAGCTCCAAACGGGGATCGGAAGATCCGAACTGGTTCGGAAGCTCCGATCAAACCGCTTCTTCCGAACTGTTTTCGAGTGCTTCCGAACTGGTTTTGGACCCCCGGGACCTACTCTATCATTTTCGGACGTTCCGGATCTGATTTTCCACTTATTTTAACCAAATAAGGACTCCTTAAACATGTTTTGACACTTTTAAAATTATATGTCATTTTATAACATGTTTAAAAACACCTAATCTTGTAAAATGGAACCGGGCTACTACAATTCCCCCTTTTTGACATCACCACGGTTGAGATGAGAGATGATCTCTCCAAGTTGTGCACCTGTAAGGCCCAAAAATATTAAATTATTAATTATGGTATTTGAGAATTAAATTCCATATTATGGGCTAATATTGATTTGAGAAGTGAAAGAAATTATAGATTTAATTTTCGAGCCGAAAATATTTAATTTGAGAATTTACGGATTTTGAGAATTAAATTCCGAGAATTCTTAAATTAAAAGTATAAATATTCGATTTGAATATTTATGGAATTTGAGATTAAATTCCATGTTTCGGGAATTAAAAAAGATTAATTTTGAGAATTCAACCTAATCAGAGACTGATTTGCAAATATCGAAGTTGCAAGGGCTTAAATGCAAAAAGGTCGGGATTATTTAATTAATCCAAATTTATTTAATTTTAGTCCGAGTATATTTAATTTGAGAATATTTGGAGTTTCGATTTAAATTCTAATATTCTTAAATTATTTAGGATTGAAATTGAATTAAAAGGAAGGCTGAGGACTGAATTGCAATTAAGGAAGACTTGAAGGACTAAATTGCAATTATGCAACATATATCCGATTATTGAATTTCTTGCTCAGCATATGAACGTGTACAAGACATTTTCATTCAGAAAGTTGTAACAGAGAGCCGAAGTCTTCTCTTTTCTTTTAATTTTCGATTTTCAAAACCCCGTAACTTTTGATCCGTTCGTCCGATTTCAATTTCGAAAGATGTTCTGGAATCCTTGCGACAAGGGCTTGGATCTCGTGTAAGTATTATGATGTGTTTGATAGATTTCGAAATTAGTTATGAGCAGAGATCAGAACTTGATGTTAGTTTTGTGTTCGTGCATGTTTATTCATTCCGATATTGAAATTGAATCGACGATTTGATGTTGAATGAACTTAATCATGATTTCAAGCATGTATTTTGAGTTGTATAGATGCTGAGATGCTGGTTTAGGATGATATGATGCTGATATATTATGGTTAAGATTGTTAGAATTGATTCGGTATCGTTTCGGTTACCGATTTTGTACCGTTATGCCGTCGGTCCAAGATTTTGATCAATTTTGAAGTTAGATTGTTTAAGCTGGACATTCCGTGAGTTGTGAGTGATAATCATAACTTGGAAACACTTCATTTCAGATTATTTTGAAGTTGACGAGCTCTAGAAGTTGCTTCGAAACGAAGAGGAAATGATCAAGGTTTGAAACCATTTTTGGTTGAAGTTCTAACCATGATTGTGAGCAGATTTGGATATGATGAGATCAAATGAAGTTGAAATATATTTCTTGGTTATATATCTCAGACTTGAAGTGTTCACAACCGAAGAAATACGAAGGTATAATGACGACATCGCGAGTCAGGGATTTTGAAACTCAAGATCGATTATTCTTGAGTTGTCCCGCAAAAACCACATACGTGTTTATGTTTTGATTTGATTTTGATGTTTTCGATCCATCCCAGGTAGTGGATCTTTGATTTGAGTCGATATGATTATGATACAAGATGATATTGAATTGATTCTATGCCGAGGTCGGAGGGTGACCTTATTTTCGAATTCGGAAAGATTATGATAGATGGATATCCATGTCAAGATCGGATACAAATCTTGATGGCAACGATGATTTATGAATCAATTCTTAATCGAGATATGCGTTATTTACTCTATTTGTTGAGTCGAGTTAAATAGAGTCGATATGATTTATTTAACGCTTTTGATATGTTGCTTATACTGAGAATGAGTTCTCACAGGAGTTTATCCGGCTGTTGTCTTGTTTTGTATGTGTGCATGACATCAGGTGGGGCAGGAGCTAGTCAAAGACGACATTGATAGCTCAAGGGAGAGATTTTGCACGTGTGGACTCGGGTTTTAGCGAGTTTGATGAGTAGATCCTTGATGAATCTAGTAAAATGATGTTATTACTAGAGTTTGAAGCAACTATTGGTACCTCATGTTTTCTTGTAGCTATTTTGTTGTACTTTAAGTTAGTTGTGAGAGGTATCTCATGAATAAAAACATGATGGGCACTTCTTGTATTGATCAATACATGTTGTAGACTTAATAGACCATGAATTGGGAGGAGTTTAAGGATCAAGTTTTGCTATATAGAAACAGAGTGTTTTCTGCCCGGATTCGCGCCCTCGCCGCTATTTATTATCGCCCGTGCCCTGGAGCTCAGCCTACTGTTTTGGAAAAAAACAGGGGCGCCCAGGCAGTAGTTTTTGACCGCCCGTGCCCACCCCTTTTTGAAAATAAAAATAAAAATTCTTGATCCTTATTCTTTCATTATTAGATTAATGATGCTTATTAATTAATTGCCCCTTAAGATTTGAGATTAGCAACCCGAGGCACCACAACAGGTGGTATCAGAGAGTAAGTTTCTTGGACTGAGATAGAAGCTGAGCGGGGTAGATTGAGTCACATGCATTTATAGTATTGCATGATTATGCATTACTCGATTTGATGATTCGATGATTTGATAAATTGCATGTGAGCGTGATCTATCTTTGAAATTCAACTGCCTAATTTACTGATTTGTAAATTTTTGAATTTCTTACTGATTTTGTTATAAGATTTTCCCCAGGTGATGTAAGCACCCAGAATCGAGGAGAACGGTGTTATTTGGGTAATGTAAGCACCCCAGACTAAACAGAATGGTATGGTCAGACTGAACAGAACAGTATTACTCAGCTAAAAGAAGTATTTCTGATTAAACAGAACAGAATATCAGCAAATGAATAGATGTTATTGCAGGAGAAGTTGGCCTGAAGAACTTGACCAGTTGTTCAAATACCTGAAAGATACAGATGAATGACGTATCAGATTGACTGCATACCAATTTCGAAACCTAGAAACCAGCTGATAGATTCTGATGAAGAAATTCTGACAGAACAGAGGTATATTTATTTGGTGGTAAGTGCTCAGAACAGATTTGGATTAACGGTTCTTTGCCACAGTAGATAGAAAAGATGAGAAAGAAGAATATACCAACTAGAAGTTGAATATTTTGAATACTGAAGAACATCTTACTAGATTTCAAGCCTACTACAATTCTTTGAATTGTAGATGATGAAGAAGCTCAAGATTCAGTATTTATTCATGGCTTGAATTCGAAGATTATGTCCGAGTAAATGTTGATGACTGAAACATTTTATGAAAGACCTAGCTCTGTCTAAGAAAATTGAAGCTGAATGATGAGTTAGGAGAATGATGCAAGAGTATGTGAGATACTCATAACTTTATCTACAATTTTTATTCCAGAACAGATATGAAGTGAATGATATGAAAGTAAATCTTTAACTCTAGCGGACCGAGACAGAAGTGTTTGGGTCTAAATGCGGAATATGTTAGATATTACTACACTCATTTTAGAGGGGGGATATTCGAACAAGTAGTGTAAAGAAATTTCAAGCTGAGGTGCTAGAATAATTTAGAAACAAATCCGATTCAGAGAAAAGATTCGAATGAAGAACAAATTCCAGAAGTATACAGAGGATCAGAATAAAATTGCACCTGAGAATGAAATTTTAGGTAACAAATTTATTTTGTTTTGACCTGTTTATTATTGGTGCAATAGATACATGATAGCTGAAAGCTTATTGTATGATCACCTCTGTATCAGAAAAGAGACTTTGTGAATTAAAATGAAGAATGAAAATAATGCTTCGATGAACTGAAACTGAACATGATTTTGTTCATATTGAAATATCTGTTATGTTGCATGATAGATGATGATGCAATAATCGAATACAGATTAGCAGAAGAAATGATGATAAGAATCGATAAAATTAGATCAGCAAGAACATAATGTGCATATAAATATGATGATATGATATAGAATCTCTAATTAAGATTCTGAGATTTCGGTTTGATATATGATGTTTGATTACAGAAATATTCCGAAATCAGTATATTCAATGCACTAGATATGTTCACGATCGAAATCAGCATTGATAGGTATGCTAATGAATAGAGATTACAGATATATTCCAGTAAGATTTTTTACTTTAGTTTAAATTGTGAACTGGAATTCAATAGAGAATTGATGAATTTATTAATTACCAATTTAATGAGATTATGAACTGAATATTGATTTTGAGGTTTAGAAGATAGATGATGATATAAAAATCAGTTACAGATGAGTCTTTTCTTTGATTATACTGAGTCGAATACCTCAAGTGGACATATAATTCTTGAAATGTTTGATTTCGAGTGGCTCTCCTTGTTTTGTTCATAGAGCCTGAGTGATTCACCCATTCTGAGTTATGTGATGCAAGTGAGTTGTTTTTACTTCGCAGAGTTTGTTATCCAGAAGATTTGATTTTGGATGACCTTGATTGAGGGATTTTCTCAATCTTGATTTATTTCCTTTGATTTTGAGAATTATTGATCCTTTGATGATATTTCAGCATATTTTAAGATAACTGATAGAAGAATTTGAATATGATCCATGATTTTTGGGTTAGATGATATGACTTGTCAGTATTTTGGAGATAGAAATGACGAATGAAATAGGAATCCGATGAAGTGATTCCAGATTTTTGTGTATTATCGTTTGAATATTCAGACGAATATATCACCAATCAGAATGATTTTTGATTGGAAGTAAGACAGAACTGTTCAGAAGAAGAAAAAAACATAGAAAATAAACTGAAGCGATGAGAATTCAGTAAAGAATGCTCGATTGAGATATGAATTGAAGCCTCAGATCAGAATGAATGAATTCTATTATGATTGATTATCTGATTGTGCTTGATATTTCCTAAAAGAAATATCAGATTTTGAAGAAAATGCACAATAATGAATTTAAGATTCATCCAATAATTGTTTTATCAGAATATAAAGCAAATAGAGGTTACATAATTAGTACGTTTTCGAAATTAAACGTATAGAGAGTTTCTGATGAAGTTGGAAATCATTGATCAGATGAATTCAGTGATAGTTTAGAAGCTCCAGAAATTGAAATGAGATTATGATTTGAAAGAATATGTTGTGAAACTACCAAGATGAAGCAGTAAAGATGAGGTAAACAGATGGTAGTTATGATCAGATTGACTGAAGTTACTGGGTAAGATGATCTGTCTGTACGAATGAATCACTGATCCGTGATTAGAATTGTGTGAGATGTCACAGTAAGCCAAGAATTATTGTTTCTAATTGAGACATTAGGTTTACTAGTTAATTGTAATACAGACAATCAGAAGGCTCTGAATATTTTTTTTGAATGTGAAAGTACAAGATGTTATTCTTGAATTGAAGAATAGTCAGAGCAGATGAATCGAATTTTGAGAATGAACTATATCTGACATGATACCGATTATCAACAGCTCTGAATACTTTGAAATCTGTGAATATAGCATATTATACTCTAATTAATAGATAGTCTGAACAGACTAATAAGAATTTTAGAATACGCTGTATAAGATGTGATACAGATATGACTAGATAGTTGTGACGAAGATAGAGATATGATGAAATTACAGGAATGATTAAAAGTTATTGTCAGGATTAAGACTTTAGATTTATTCGACAGAATGTGGCATCGATTGATTGACTGATGTTCTGAGAGCTAGTTATATGTGATTGCATTATACCATTCTTCGATTGATGGATTATCTGAGTTGATTTTCCAGATGTTGAGAATATTCTCAGAACTTTAATACCTGATTTGGTATTACTTGACTTGATGTGTTGCCACTTGATGATTATAATTCCTGTAACAGCTATTAAGTCGATATTGAGATAATGCTATGATGATATGATGAAAAGAAATCCGATTTCTTTGTGTTGAAATGATACTATCGAAATATATGACATCAGATCAGACATGATTTGTCGATATCAGATCAGATTTGATTTGAGACACAAAGATTTTGAAGATGAATCTGTACGAAATGAAAATAGAGAAGAAGAAACAGAATTAGTAATTGAATGATAGATATAATTTTTGAAGCTGAAACAGATTAGTTAAGCGGAAAAGTTATTCGTGAAACATCATTCAATTCAAAATAGAGAAAAAGCAGAGTGTAATTTACAGATTCAGAATATGAATTGAATACTGATCTTGAAGCGATGAATTGAATGATAGCGTAGACTTGCTATATGTTCTATACAGAACATCGAATGATATTCAGAAAGAAACAAGTCGTCAGTGAAGTTGAATTTCACTGACTGAGATGTTAGACAGAATTGATGATGTTCTTGATCAGCTAGATATGATGGATCTGATTTGTTCCACGTATATAAGTGAAGGAAGTATCAGAAGATTCTTCCTATGTAAGTTAATTAGATGAGATAAATATCGAAAAGATTTTGAGTTAAGTCGATTAGTCGACAAATCTTTGATTGAAGAAAGAAACAGCTCAGAACGAATTCTTGTTAATGATTTAAAGTACAACTAAATAGATACCAAATACACGAGAATAGAAGCAGATTCGAAGAAAGAATCTGATAAGAGATAAAGAGATGAGATACGAAGTTCAAAGCTATATGATTGAAGTGAGAATAACAATTCTTGATCCTTATTCTTTCATTATTAGATTAATGATGCTTATTAATTAATTGCCCCTTAAGATTTGAGATTAGCAACCCGAGGCACCACAACAGGTGGTATCAGAGAGTAAGTTTCTTGGACTGAGATAGAAGCTGAGCGGGGTAGATTGAGTCACATGCATTTATAGTATTGCATGATTATGCATTACTCGATTTGATGATTCGATGATTTGATAAATTGCATGTGAGCGTGATCTATCTTTGAAATTCAACTGCCTAATTTACTGATTTGTAAATTTTTGAATTTCTTACTGATTTTGTTATAAGATTTTCCCCAGGTGATGTAAGCACCCAGAATCGAGGAGAACGGTGTTATTTGGGTAATGTAAGCACCCCAGACTAAACAGAATGGTATGGTCAGACTGAACAGAACAGTATTACTCAGCTAAAAGAAGTATTTCTGATTAAACAGAACAGAATATCAGCAAATGAATAGATGTTATTGCAGGAGAAGTTGGCCTGAAGAACTTGACCAGTTGTTCAAATACCTGAAAGATACAGATGAATGACGTATCAGATTGACTGCATACCAATTTCGAAACCTAGAAACCAGCTGATAGATTCTGATGAAGAAATTCTGACAGAACAGAGGTATATTTATTTGGTGGTAAGTGCTCAGAACAGATTTGGATTAACGGTTCTTTGCCACAGTAGATAGAAAAGATGAGAAAGAAGAATATACCAACTAGAAGTTGAATATTTTGAATACTGAAGAACATCTTACTAGATTTCAAGCCTACTACAATTCTTTGAATTGTAGATGATGAAGAAGCTCAAGATTCAGTATTTATTCATGGCTTGAATTCGAAGATTATGTCCGAGTAAATGTTGATGACTGAAACATTTTATGAAAGACCTAGCTCTGTCTAAGAAAATTGAAGCTGAATGATGAGTTAGGAGAATGATGCAAGAGTATGTGAGATACTCATAACTTTATCTACAATTTTTATTCCAGAACAGATATGAAGTGAATGATATGAAAGTAAATCTTTAACTCTAGCGGACCGAGACAGAAGTGTTTGGGTCTAAATGCGGAATATGTTAGATATTACTACACTCATTTTAGAGGGGGGATATTCGAACAAGTAGTGTAAAGAAATTTCAAGCTGAGGTGCTAGAATAATTTAGAAACAAATCCGATTCAGAGAAAAGATTCGAATGAAGAACAAATTCCAGAAGTATACAGAGGATCAGAATAAAATTGCACCTGAGAATGAAATTTTAGGTAACAAATTTATTTTGTTTTGACCTGTTTATTATTGGTGCAATAGATACATGATAGCTGAAAGCTTATTGTATGATCACCTCTGTATCAAGAAAGAGACTTTGTGAATTAAAATGAAGAATGAAAATAATGCTTCGATGAACTGAAACTGAACATGATTTTGTTCATATTGAAATATCTGTTATGTTGCATGATAGATGATGATGCAATAATCGAATACAGATTAGCAGAAGAAATGATGATAAGAATCGATAAAATTAGATCAGCAAGAACATAATGTGCATATAAATATGATGATATGATATAGAATCTCTAATTAAGATTCTGAGATTTCGGTTTGATATATGATGTTTGATTACAGAAATATTCCGAAATCAGTATATTCAATGCACTAGATATGTTCACGATCGAAATCAGCATTGATAGGTATGCTAATGAATAGAGATTACAGATATATTCCAGTAAGATTTTTTACTTTAGTTTAAATTGTGAACTGGAATTCAATAGAGAATTGATGAATTTATTAATTACCAATTTAATGAGATTATGAACTGAATATTGATTTTGAGGTTTAGAAGATAGATGATGATATAAAAATCAGTTACAGATGAGTCTTTTCTTTGATTATACTGAGTCGAATACCTCAAGTGGACATATAATTCTTGAAATGTTTGATTTCGAGTGGCTCTCCTTGTTTTGTTCATAGAGCCTGAGTGATTCACCCATTCTGAGTTATGTGATGCAAGTGAGTTGTTTTTACTTCGCAGAGTTTGTTATCCAGAAGATTTGATTTTGGATGACCTTGATTGAGGGATTTTCTCAATCTTGATTTATTTCCTTTGATTTTGAGAATTATTGATCCTTTGATGATATTTCAGCATATTTTAAGATAACTGATAGAAGAATTTGAATATGATCCATGATTTTTGGGTTAGATGATATGACTTGTCAGTATTTTGGAGATAGAAATGACGAATGAAATAGGAATCCGATGAAGTGATTCCAGATTTTTGTGTATTATCGTTTGAATATTCAGACGAATATATCACCAATCAGAATGATTTTTGATTGGAAGTAAGACAGAACTGTTCAGAAGAAGAAAAAAACATAGAAAATAAACTGAAGCGATGAGAATTCAGTAAAGAATGCTCGATTGAGATATGAATTGAAGCCTCAGATCAGAATGAATGAATTCTATTATGATTGATTATCTGATTGTGCTTGATATTTCCTAAAAGAAATATCAGATTTTGAAGAAAATGCACAATAATGAATTTAAGATTCATCCAATAATTGTTTTATCAGAATATAAAGCAAATAGAGGTTACATAATTAGTACGTTTTCGAAATTAAACGTATAGAGAGTTTCTGATGAAGTTGGAATCATTGATCAGATGAATTCAGTGATAGTTTAGAAGCTCCAGAAATTGAAATGAGATTATGATTTGAAAGAATATGTTGTGAAACTACCAAGATGAAGCAGTAAAGATGAGGTAAACAGATGGTAGTTATGATCAGATTGACTGAAGTTACTGGGTAAGATGATCTGTCTGTACGAATGAATCACTGATCCGTGATTAGAATTGTGTGAGATGTCACAGTAAGCCAAGAATTATTGTTTCTAATTGAGACATTAGGTTTACTAGTTAATTGTAATACAGACAATCAGAAGGCTCTGAGTATTTTTTTTGAATGTGAAAGTACAAGATGTTATTCTTGAATTGAAGAATAGTCAGAGCAGATGAATCGAATTTCGAGAATGAACTATATCTGACATGATACCGATTATCAACAGCTCTGAATACTTTGAAATATGTGAATATAGCATATTATACTCTAATTAATAGATAGTCTGAACAGACTAATAAGAATTTTAGAATACGCTGTATAAGATGTGATACAGATATGACTAGATAGTTGTGACGAAGATAGAGATATGATGAAATTACAGGAATGATTAAAAGTTATTGTCAGGATTAAGACTTTAGATTTATTCGACAGAATGTGGCATCGATTGATTGACTGATGTTCTGAGAGCTAGTTATATGTGATTGCATTATACCATTCTTCGATTGATGGATTATCTGAGTTGATTTTCCAGATGTTGAGAATATTCTCAGAACTTTAATACCTGATTTGGTATTATTTGACTTGATGTGTTGCCACTTGATGATTATAATTCCTGTAACAGCTATTAAGTCGATATTGAGATAATGCTATGATGATATGATGAAAAGAAATCCGATTTCTTTGTGTTGAAATGATACTATCGAAATATATGACATCAGATCAGACATGATTTGTCGATATCAGATCAAATTTGATTTGAGACACACAAAGATTTTGAAGATGAATCTGTACGAAATGAAAATAGAGAAGAAGAAACAGAATTAGTAATTGAATGATAGATATAATTTTTGAAGCTGAAACAGATTAGTTAAGCGGAAAAGTTATTCGTGAAACATCATTCAATTCAAAATAGAGAAAAAGCAGAGTGTAATTTACAGATTCAGAATATGAATTGAATACTGATCTTGAAGCGATGAATTGAATGATAGCGTAGACTTGCTATATGTTCTATACAGAACATCGAATGATATTCAGAAAGAAACAAGTCGTCAGTGAAGTTGAATTTCACTGACTGAGATGTTAGACAGAATTGATGATGTTCTTGATCAGCTAGATATGATGGATCTGATTTGTTCCACGTATATAAGTGAAGGAAGTATCAGAAGATTCTTCCTATGTAAGTTAATTAGATGAGATAAATATCGAAAAGATTTTGAGTTAAGTCGATTAGTCGACAAATCTTTGATTGAAGAAAGAAACAGCTCAGAACGAAATCTTGTTAATGATTTAAAGTACAACTGAATAGATACCAAATACACGAGAATAGAAGCAGATTCGAAGAAAGAATCTGATAAGAGATAAAGAGATGAGATACGAAGTTCAAAGCTATATGATTGAAGTGAGAATAACAATTCTTGATCCTTATTCTTTCATTATTAGATTAATGATGCTTATTAATTAATTGCCCCTTAAGATTTGAGATTAGCAACCCGAGGCACCACAACAGGTGGTATCAGAGAGTAAGTTTCTTGGACTGAGATAGAAGCTGAGCGGGGTAGATTGAGTCACATGCATTTATAGTATTGCATGATTATGCATTACTCGATTTGATGATTCGATGATTTGATAAATTGCATGTGAGCGTGATCTATCTTTGAAATTCAACTGCCTAATTTACTGATTTGTAAATTTTTGAATTTCTTACTGATTTTGTTATAAGATTTTCCCCAGGTGATGTAAGCACCCAGAATCGAGGAGAACGGTGTTATTTGGGTAATGTAAGCACCCCAGACTAAACAGAATGGTATGGTCAGACTGAACAGAACAGTATTACTCAGCTAAAAGAAGTATTTCTGATTAAACAGAACAGAATATCAGCAAATGAATAGATGTTATTGCAGGAGAAGTTGGCCTGAAGAACTTGACCAGTTGTTCAAATACCTGAAAGATACAGATGAATGACGTATCAGATTGACTGCATACCAATTTCGAAACCTAGAAACCAGCTGATAGATTCTGATGAAGAAATTCTGACAGAACAGAGGTATATTTATTTGGTGGTAAGTGCTCAGAACAGATTTGGATTAACGGTTCTTTGCCACAGTAGATAGAAAAGATGAGAAAGAAGAATATTCCAACTAGAAGTTGAATATTTTGAATACTGAAGAACATCTTACTAGATTTCAAGCCTACTACAATTCTTTGAATTGTAGATGATGAAGAAGCTCAAGATTCAGTATTTATTCATGGCTTGAATTCGAAGATTATGTCCGAGTAAATGTTGATGACTGAAACATTTTATGAAAGACCTAGCTCTGTCTAAGAAAATTGAAGCTGAATGATGAGTTAGGAGAATGATGCAAGAGTATGTGAGATACTCATAACTTTATCTACAATTTTTATTCCAGAACAGATATGAAGTGAATGATATGAAAGTAAATCTTTAACTCTAGCGGACCGAGACAGAAGTGTTTGGGTCTAAATGCGGAATATGTTAGATATTACTACACTCATTTTAGAGGGGGGATATTCGAACAAGTAGTGTAAAGAAATTTCAAGCTGAGGTGCTAGAATAATTTAGAAACAAATCCGATTCAGAGAAAAGATTCGAATGAAGAACAAATTCCAGAAGTATACAGAGGATCAGAATAAAATTGCACCTGAGAATGAAATTTTAGGTAACAAATTTATTTTGTTTTGACCTGTTTATTATTGGTGCAATAGATACATGATAGCTGAAAGCTTATTGTATGATCACCTCTGTATCAGAAAAGAGACTTTGTGAATTAAACTGAAGAATGAAACTATTGCTTCGATGAACTGAAACTGAACATGATTTTGTTCATATTGAAATATCTGTTATGTTGCATGATAGATGATGATGCAATAATCGAATACAGATTAGCAGAAGAAATGATGATAAGAATCGATAAAATTAGATCAGCAAGAACATAATGTGCATATAAATATGATGATATGATATAGAATCTCTAATTAAGATTCTGAGATTTCGGTTTGATATATGATGTTTGATTACAGAAATATTCCGAAATCAGTATATTCAATGCACTAGATATGTTCACGATCGAAATCAGCATTGATAGGTATGCTAATGAATAGAGATTACAGATATATTCCAGTAAGATTTTTTACTTTAGTTTAAATTGTGAACTGGAATTCAATAGAGAATTGATGAATTTATTAATTACCAATTTAATGAGATTATGAACTGAATATTGATTTTGAGGTTTAGAAGATAGATGATGATATAAAAATCAGTTACAGATGAGTCTTTTCTTTGATTATACTGAGTCGAATACCTCAAGTGGACATATAATTCTTGAAATGTTTGATTTCGAGTGGCTCTCCTTGTTTTGTTCATAGAGCCTGAGTGATTCACCCATTCTGAGTTATGTGATGCAAGTGAGTTGTTTTTACTTCGCAGAGTTTGTTATCCAGAAGATTTGATTTTGGATGACCTTGATTGAGGGATTTTCTCAATCTTGATTTATTTCCTTTGATTTTGAGAATTATTGATCCTTTGATGATATTTCAGCATATTTTAAGATAACTGATAGAAGAATTTGAATATGATCCATGATTTTTGGGTTAGATGATATGACTTGTCAGTATTTTGGAGATAGAAATGACGAATGAAATAGGAATCCGATGAAGTGATTCCAGATTTTTGTGTATTATCGTTTGAATATTCAGACGAATATATCACCAATCAGAATGATTTTTGATTGGAAGTAAGACAGAACTGTTCAGAAGAAGAAAAAAACATAGAAAATAAACTGAAGCGATGAGAATTCAGTAAAGAATGCTCGATTGAGATATGAATTGAAGCCTCAGATCAGAATGAATGAATTCTATTATGATTGATTATCTGATTGTGCTTGATATTTCCTAAAAGAAATATCAGATTTTGAAGAAAATGCACAATAATGAATTTAAGATTCATCCAATAATTGTTTTATCAGAATATAAAGCAAATAGAGGTTACATAATTAGTACGTTTTCGAAATTAAACGTATAGAGAGTTTCTGATGAAGTTGGAAATCATTGATCAGATGAATTCAGTGATAGTTTAGAAGCTCCAGAAATTGAAATGAGATTATGATTTGAAAGAATATGTTGTGAAACTACCAAGATGAAGCAGTAAAGATGAGGTAAACAGATGGTAGTTATGATCAGATTGACTGAAGTTACTGGGTAAGATGATCTGTCTGTACGAATGAATCACTGATCCGTGATTAGAATTGTGTGAGATGTCACAGTAAGCCAAGAATTATTGTTTCTAATTGAGACATTAGGTTTACTAGTTAATTGTAATACAGACAATCAGAAGGCTCTGAGTATTTTTTTTGAATGTGAAAGTACAAGATGTTATTCTTGAATTGAAGAATAGTCAGAGCAGATGAATCGAATTTCGAGAATGAACTATATCTGACATGATACCGATTATCAACAGCTCTGAATACTTTGAAATATGTGAATATAGCATATTATACTCTAATTAATAGATAGTCTGAACAGACTAATAAGAATTTTAGAATACGCTGTATAAGATGTGATACAGATATGACTAGATAGTTGTGACGAAGATAGAGATATGATGAAATTACAGGAATGGTTAAAAGTTATTGTCAGGATTAAGACTTTAGATTTATTCGACAGAATGTGGCATCGATTGATTGACTGATGTTCTGAGAGCTAGTTATATGTGATTGCATTATACCATTCTTCGATTGATGGATTATCTGAGTTGATTTTCCAGATGTTGAGAATATTCTCAGAACTTTAATACCTGATTTGGTATTACTTGACTTGATGTGTTGCCACTTGATGATTATAATTCCTGTAACAGCTATTAAGTCGATATTGAGATAATGCTATGATGATATGATGAAAAGAAATCCAATTTCTTTGTGTTGAAATGATACTATCGAAATATATGACATCAGATCAGACATGATTTGTCGATATCAGATCAGATTTGATTTGAGACACACAAAGATTTTGAAGATGAATCTGTACGAAATGAAAATAGAGAAGAAGAAACAGAATTAGTAATTGAATGATAGATATAATTTTTGAAGCTGAAACTGATTAGTTAAGCGGAAAAGTTATTCGTGAAACATCATTCAATTCAAAATAGAGAAAAAGCAGAGTGTAATTTACAGATTCAGAATATGAATTGAATACTGATCTTGAAGCGATGAATTGAATGATAGCGTAGACTTGCTATATGTTCTATACAGAACATCGAATGATATTCAGAAAGAAACAAGTCGTCAGTGAAGTTGAATTTCACTGACTGAGATGTTAGACAGAATTGATGATGTTCTTGATCAGCTAGATATGATGGATCTGATTTGTTCCACGTATATAAGTGAAGGAAGTATCAGAAGATTCTTCCTATGTAAGTTAATTAGATGAGATAAATATCGAAAAGATTTTGAGTTAAGTCGATTAGTCGACAAATCTTTGATTGAAGAAAGAAACAGCTCAGAACGAATTCTTGTTAATGATTTAAAGTACAACTGAATAGATACCAAATACACGAGAATAGAAGCAGATTCGAAGAAAGAATCTGATAAGAGATAAAGAGATGAGATACGAAGTTCAAAGCTATATGATTGAAGTGAGAATAACAATTCTTGATCCTTATTCTTTCATTATTAGATTAATGATGCTTATTAATTAATTGCCCCTTAAGATTTGAGATTAGCAACCCGAGGCACCACAACAGGTGGTATCAGAGAGTAAGTTTCTTGGACTGAGATAGAAGCTGAGCGGGTAGATTGAGTCACATGCATTTATAGTATTGCATGATTATGCATTACTCGATTTGATGATTCGATGATTTGATAAATTGCATGTGAGCGTGATCTATCTTTGAAATTCAACTGCCTAATTTACTGATTTGTAAATTTTTGAATTTCTTACTGATTTTGTTATAAGATTTTCCCCAGGTGATGTAAGCACCCAGAATCGAGGAGAACGGTGTTATTTGGGTAATGTAAGCACCCCAGACTAAACAGAATGGTATGGTCAGACTGAACAGAACAGTATTACTCAGCTAAAAGAAGTATTTCTGATTAAACAGAACAGAATATCAGCAAATGAATAGATGTTATTGCAGGAGAAGTTGGCCTGAAGAACTTGACCAGTTGTTCAAATACCTGAAAGATACAGATGAATGACGTATCAGATTGACTGCATACCAATTTCGAAACCTAGAAACCAGCTGATAGATTCTGATGAAGAAATTCTGACAGAACAGAGGTATATTTATTTGGTGGTAAGTGCTCAGAACAGATTTGGATTAACGGTTCTTTGCCACAGTAGATAGAAAAGATGAGAAAGAAGAATATACCAACTAGAAGTTGAATATTTTGAATACTGAAGAACATCTTACTAGATTTCAAGCCTACTACAATTCTTTGAATTGTAGATGATGAAGAAGCTCAAGATTCAGTATTTATTCATGGCTTGAATTCGAAGATTATGTCCGAGTAAATGTTGATGACTGAAACATTTTATGAAAGACCTAGCTCTGTCTAAGAAAATTGAAGCTGAATGATGAGTTAGGAGAATGATGCAAGAGTATGTGAGATACTCATAACTTTATCTACAATTTTTATTCCAGAACAGATATGAAGTGAATGATATGAAAGTAAATCTTTAACTCTAGCGGACCGAGACAGAAGTGTTTGGGTCTAAATGCGGAATATGTTAGATATTACTACACTCATTTTAGAGGGGGGATATTCGAACAAGTAGTGTAAAGAAATTTCAAGCTGAGGTGCTAGAATAATTTAGAAACAAATCCGATTCAGAGAAAAGATTCGAATGAAGAACAAATTCCAGAAGTATACAGAGGATCAGAATAAAATTGCACCTGAGAATGAAATTTTAGGTAACAAATTTATTTTGTTTTGACCTGTTTATTATTGGTGCAATAGATACATGATAGCTGAAAGCTTATTGTATGATCACCTCTGTATCAGAAAAGAGACTTTGTGAATTAAAATGAAGAATGAAAATAATGCTTCGATGAACTGAAACTGAACATGATTTTGTTCATATTGAAATATCTGTTATGTTGCATGATAGATGATGATGCAATAATCGAATACAGATTAGCAGAAGAAATGATGATAAGAATCGATAAAATTAGATCAGCAAGAACATAATGTGCATATAAATATGATGATATGATATAGAATCTCTAATTAAGATTCTGAGATTTCGGTTTGATATATGATGTTTGATTACAGAAATATTCCGAAATCAGTATATTCAATGCACTAGATATGTTCACGATCGAAATCAGCATTGATAGGTATGCTAATGAATAGAGATTACAGATATATTCCAGTAAGATTTTTTACTTTAGTTTAAATTGTGAACTGGAATTCAATAGAGAATTGATGAATTTATTAATTACCAATTTAATGAGATTATGAACTGAATATTGATTTTGAGGTTTAGAAGATAGATGATGATATAAAAATCAGTTACAGATGAGTCTTTTCTTTGATTATACTGAGTCGAATACCTCAAGTGGACATATAATTCTTGAAATGTTTGATTTCGAGTGGCTCTCCTTGTTTTGTTCATAGAGCCTGAGTGATTCACCCATTCTGAGTTATGTGATGCAAGTGAGTTGTTTTTACTTCGCAGAGTTTGTTATCCAGAAGATTTGATTTTGGATGACCTTGATTGAGGGATTTTCTCAATCTTGATTTATTTCCTTTGATTTTGAGAATTATTGATCCTTTGATGATATTTCAGCATATTTTAAGATAACTGATAGAAGAATTTGAATATGATCCATGATTTTTGGGTTAGATGATATGACTTGTCAGTATTTTGGAGATAGAAATGACGAATGAAATAGGAATCCGATGAAGTGATTCCAGATTTTTGTGTATTATCGTTTGAATATTCAGACGAATATATCACCAATCAGAATGATTTTTGATTGGAAGTAAGACAGAACTGTTCAGAAGAAGAAAAAAACATAGAAAATAAACTGAAGCGATGAGAATTCAGTAAAGAATGCTCGATTGAGATATGAATTGAAGCCTCAGATCAGAATGAATGAATTCTATTATGATTGATTATCTGATTGTGCTTGATATTTCCTAAAAAAAATATCAGATTTTGAAGAAAATGCACAATAATGAATTTAAGATTCATCCAATAATTGTTTTATCAGAAGATAAAGCAAATAGAGGTTACATAATTAGTACGTTTTCGAAATTAAACGTATAGAGAGTTTCTGATGAAGTTGGAAATCATTGATCAGATGAATTCAGTGATAGTTTAGAAGCTCCAGAAATTGAAATGAGATTATGATTTGAAAGAATATGTTGTGAAACTACCAAGATGAAGCAGTAAAGATGAGATAAACAGATGGTAGTTATGATCAGATTGACTAAAGTTACTGGGTAAGATGATCTGTCTGTACGAATGAATCACTGATCCGTGATTAGAATTGTGTGAGATGTCACAGTAAGCCAAGAATTATTGTTTCTAATTGAGACATTAGGTTTACTAGTTAATTGTAATACAGACAATCAGAAGGCTCTGAGTATTTTTTTTGAATGTGAAAGTACAAGATGTTATTCTTGAATTGAAGAATAGTCAGAGCAGATGAATCGAATTTCGAGAATGAACTATATCTGACATGATACCGATTATCAACAGCTCTGAATACTTTGAAATATGTGAATATAGCATATTATACTCTAATTAATAGATAGTCTGAACAGACTAATAAGAATTTTAGAATACGCTGTATAAGATGTGAAACAGATATGACTAGATAGTTGTGACGAAGATAGAGATATGATGAAATTACAGGAATGATTAAAAGTTATTGTCAGGATTAAGACTTTAGATTTATTCGACAGAATGTGGCATCGATTGATTGACTGATGTTCTGAGAGCTAGTTATATGTGATTGCATTATACCATTCTTCGATTGATGGATTATCTGAGTTGATTTTCCAGATGTTGAGAATATTCTCAGAACTTTAATACCTGATTTGGTATTACTTGACTTGATGTGTTGCCACTTGATGATTATAATTCCTGTAACAGCTATTAAGTCGATATTGAGATAATGCTATGATGATATGATGAAAAGAAATCCGATTTCTTTGTGTTGAAATGATACTATCGAAATATATGACATCAGATCAGACATGATTTGTCGATATCAGATCAGATTTGATTTGAGACACACAAAGATTTTGAAGATGAATCTGTACGAAATGAAAATAGAGAAGAAGAAACAGAATTAGTAATTGAATGATAGATATAATTTTTGAAGCTGAAACAGATTAGTTAAGCGGAAAAGTTATTCGTGAAACATCATTCAATTCAAAATAGAGAAAAATCAGAGTGTAATTTACAGATTCAGAATATGAATTGAATACTGATCTTGAAGCGATGAATTGAATGATAGCGTAGACTTGCTATATGTTCTATACAGAACATCGAATGATATTCAGAAAGAAACAAGTCGTCAGTGAAGTTGAATTTCACTGACTGAGATGTTAGACAGAATTGATGATGTTCTTGATCAGCTAGATATGATGGATCTGATTTGTTCCACGTATATAAGTGAAGGAAGTATCAGAAGATTCTTCCTATGTAAGTTAATTAGATGAGATAAATATCGAAAAGATTTTGAGTTAAGTCGATTAGTCGACAAATCTTTGATTGAAGAAAGAAACAGCTCAGAACGAATTCTTGTTAATGATTTAAAGTACAACTGAATAGATACCAAATACACGAGAATAGAAGCAGATTCGAAGAAAGAATCTGATAAGAGATAAAGAGATGAGATACGAAGTTCAAAGCTATATGATTGAAGTGAGAATAACTTCAGATAATTATTCAGTCTATCAGATTGAATATTTATCATTTTATCCATAAATAACTTCAGATAATTTTGAGAATTAAATTTCGAGAATTCTAAAATTAAAAGGATAAATATTCGGTTTGAATATTTATGGAATTTGAGATTAAATTCCATGTTTCGGAAATTAAAGAAGATTAATTTTGAGGATTCAACCTGATCAGAGACTGATTTGCAAATATCGAAGTTGCAAGGGCTTAAATGCAAAAAATCCGGGATTATTTAATTAATCCGAATTTATTTAATTTTAGTCCGAGTATATTTAATTTGGAAATATTTTGATTTTCGATTTAAATTCTAATATTCTTAAATTATTTAGGATTGAAATTGAATTAAAAAGAAGGCTGAAGACTGAACTGCAATTAAAGAAGACTTGAGGGACTAAATTGCAATTATGCAACATATATCCGATTATTGAATTGCTTACTCAGCATATGAACGTGTACAAGCCATTTTCATTCAGAAAGTTGGAACAGAGAGCCGAAGTCTTCTCTTTTCTTTTGATTTTCGATTTTTGAAACCCCGTAACTTTTGATCCGTTCGTCCGATTTCAATTCCGAAAGATGTTCTAGAATCCTTGCGATGAGGGCTTTGATTTCGTGTAAGTATTATGATGTGTTTGATAGATTTCGAAATCATTTATGAGCAGAGATCAGAACTTGATGTTAGTTTTGTGTTCGTGCATGTTTATTCATTCCGATATTGAAATTGAATCGACGATTTGATGTTGAATGAACTTAATCATGATTTACAGCATGTATTTCGAGTTGTATATCTGCTGAGATGCTGGTTTAGGATGATAAGATGCTGGTATATTATGGTTAAGATTGTTAGAATTGATTCGATATCGTTTCGGTTATCGATTTTGTACCGTTATGCCGTCGGTTCAAGATTTTGATCAATTTTGAAGTTAGATTGTTTAAGCTGGACATTCCTTGAGTTGTGAGTGATAATCATAACTTGGAAACACTTCATTTCAGATTATTTTGAAGTTGACGAGCTCGAGAAGTTGCTTCGAAACGAAGAGGAAATGATCAAGGTTTGAAACCATTTTTGGTTGAAGTTCTAACCATGATTGTGAGCAGATTTGGATATGATGAGATCAAATGAAGTTGAAATATATTTCTTGGTTATATATCTCAAACTTGAAGTGTTCACAACCGAAGAAATACGAAGGTATAATGACGACATCGCGAGTCAGGGATTTTGAAACTCAAGATCGATTATTCTTGAGTTGTCCCGCAAAAACCACATATGTGTTTATGTTTCGATTTGATTTTGATATTGTTGATCCATCCCAGGTAGTGGATCTTTGATTTGAGTCGATATGATTATGATACGAGATGATATTGAATTGATTCTATGCCGAGGTCGGAGGGTGACCTTATTTTCGAATTCGGAAAGATTACGATAGATGGATATCCATGTCAAGATCGGATACAAATCTTGATGGCAAAGATGATTTATGAATCAATTCTTAATCGAGATATGAGTTATTTACTCTATTTGTTGAGTCGAGTTAAATAGAGTCGATATGATTTATTTAACGCTTTTGATATGTTGCTTATACTGAGAATGAGTTCTCACCGGAGTTTATCCGGCTGTTGTTTTGTTTTGTATGTGTGCATGACATCAGGTGGGGCAGGAGCTAGTCAAAGACGACATTGGTAGCTCAAGGGAGAGATTTTGCACGTGTGGACTCGGGTTTTAGCGAGTTTGATGAGTAGATCC
This sequence comes from Henckelia pumila, assembly GCF_033568475.1. Lineage (NCBI taxonomy): Eukaryota > Viridiplantae > Streptophyta > Magnoliopsida > Lamiales > Gesneriaceae > Henckelia > Henckelia pumila. Next base: position 35,653,360 of record NC_133122.1, read on the forward strand.
TTGATGAATCTAGTAAAATGATGTTATTACTAGAGTTTGAAGCAACTATTGGTACCTCTTGTTTTCTCGTAGCTATTTTGTTGTACTTTAAGTTAGTTGTGAGAGGTATCTCATGAATAAAAACATGATGGGCACTTCTTGTATTGATCAATACATGTTGTAGACTTAATAGACCATGAATTGGGAGGAGTTTAAGGATCAAGTTTTGCTACATACAAACAGAGTGTTTTCTGCCCGGAGTCGAGCCCTCGCCGCTGTTTATTATCGCCCGCACACAGCCTGGAGCTCAGCCTACTGTTTTGGAAATAAACAGGGGCGCCAGGGCGGTAGTTTTTGACCGCCCGTGCCCACCCCTTTTTGAAAAAAAAAAGTTCTTGATCCTTATTCTTTCCTTATTAGATTAATGATGCTTATTCATTAATTGCCCCTTAAGATTTGAGATTAGCAACCCGAGGCCCCACAGCACCGATGGTGGTTTGAAAAGAGTCCAAACGGGAGTCAATGTGAGCAGTCAAATCAACTTTAAGAACTGAAATTTGTGCGGATGTGTGCTCATTTGTGCGACGAACAGTTTGTGATACTTGTTCGGCAACAGTATTCATGGCCCAAAGATTGCGTTCTTTGTAGTTTTGCAATTCAGTAACGCATCTGCCGATCTCGGAAGATATACTGTTGAGACGAGACATAATCGCAGATCGAGAGCTTTCAATGCCATCATCTTAACCTTGGATGCGATTGCTGAGGCTCTGCGTCGTGGAGCAAAGATCTTCGTTGATGCATTCCAGAGCATAAGTCGAGGTGTAAGGCCCTGAAATTAATTATTTTGGGAATAGTGGAATTTATTAATTATTAGAGTTGGAATTAATGGAGATTAATTGAGCCGGGATTGAATCGATTTAAATTGATAATTCAGGGACCGAGTTGCAATTGTGGAATGGACCAAGTCAAAGCTTGACTTATATTATTATTATCAAGCAAGTGGCCTACCCCCCCTCACTTTACTCTCCTCTCTTCCTCTCCTTTCGTACGTACCGATTCCGGAAGCCATAGCCAAAGATTCTCAAGCTTTTCTTCCGTCTGATTCGCATGATCCGACCGTTAGATTTCAGATTCGAGTTGAGATTCACGATCACCGCAACGAGGGATTCATTCTGACGTAAGTATTGTTACGATCCACAAACTTTGAATTTTGTTGGGTGGTTAGAATTTGATAATTTTCGAGTATAACGTGCTTGAGCTAGCATAGATCGTGTATTCGAAGTCGGTTCGGAAAAAGATCGAAGTTTGGATTTTATATGATTTTTGGAGTTTAATTTCGAAAATGGGTCTTATGATTTTGGTTGGATTTGTTGAGTTTTGATGGATTGGAAGATGATATGAGTTGTTTGGAATGGTTTCACGATGTTGATGATTTTTGGTTTGACCGTTTATAGCTGTTATGCCGTCGAAATCGAGTTTTGGATTATCGGTATTATTATTCGATTTGATTTCCGGGTTTGTTTGAGTTAGAAGATTCATATCGAATCCGTATTTCACATTTTCAGATTTGAGTTGAAAGATTCGGGTTTGGATCGAACTTGGAAGTTGAATCGATTCGAGAATTAAAGAACGGTATAGTATTGAACTTCTTGTATGGCTTGTTTTGATTCGATTCGATTTTGATTGAGTTCGTTGTTATTTTCAGATTTGAATCCCCGACGAACTTGAAAAGGTAAAAAGACGACGATTGAATGAATGAGACGATTAACTCGAATTTGAATTAATTCGAGTGCCCAAAAAAAATCACATACTTGTATGCTATTTGAATTATTTTTTTTTAACTTGAATGAGTTTATTTTCACTTGCATACATCTTGAGCCGAAGATTCGATTCGTTTTGAACTTAGACGATTTAGGGAGCTATATTGAAGTGGCTTTGTATTTCGAGTTTTTTCAATTGCCAGAATACTTCTTATAGTTGCCCTGAAGTCTAGGGGTTTGAGTTGGGCGACATCCACCCCGAATGGGTGTGTCGGTGTGTTGTTTGCAAAAACTTGACCCCGGGATCCCAACCGAGTACCGAATGATATTCGATTATCCGATTAGATAATCCCGAGTTTTGAAGTCATGCATTGCATTTTAATGCATTTCGAGTTGAGTGCTGATATGCCTTTTTGAATTGATTGACTCGTTGTTTTATATAACATGATTTGATATATTATTTGGAATTGCTTGATTTGTCTCTTTTACTGGGAATTATATTCTCACCGGATTATCCGGCTGTCGTTTTGTTTGTATGTATACTTGACGGCAGATGGGGCAGGATCGAGTCAAGAGCTGCATGACTAGATCGAGTGGAAAATGATAGAGTGAGGACTTGGTTTTAGAAGTCATACCTTGTATTCGTACTCCCGTGTATTCCATTTTGAATTGTAGAACTTAGAATCGACGTTTGTTCTACATTTTTATGTATTTGAATACCTAGTTGTTGGAAAATATTAGTTGGATCATGTTAGAGTCCTTATGGGTATGACATTACACTTTTTGGGTCATTTTGGTGCAGAAACAGCAGGCCATGCGCGCCTGCGCAGCCCGGAAGGCGCGCCTACGCGTCTTGCACTGTCTTGGAGGCCCGAACAGGGCGTCATGCGCGCCCGCGCGTCACCCCGATAAAAATAAAAAAAAAACCTACTTTTCGCGACGTGGTTTTGCGTCGCCGAATGTAAGATGTGCGTCGCTAAATGTCTTATTGATTATTTTTATTTCTTTTGATTTACCTGATTTATTTATGTTCGAGAGATTAGAATCCGGGTCCTCACATTAAGTGGTATCAGAGAGATAAGATTCTTGGAATTGAATTAGAGTGAGTGGGGTAGATCGAGTCCGCATGAATTGAATTCTCGCATGTGATTGATTTATTTAAATGATTATTTAACTACTTGCGAGCATGATTTATTGATTCTTGAATTAATTGAATTACATGAGTTGTGATTTAATTTTTGAATCACGATTACTTGATTTGATTGAAAGCATGCTTTATTATTTATAAATTACTTGAAATTACATGATTATGTGATTTAAATTTTAAAGCATGAAATACTTGAAATATGAACTGTATTTCTATTTCGGATCCAAGTTCCACCATCTTCTTGAGCTAGCAGATCAGAGATTGTTTACGATATGAACTAGAATCCGATTGAGATCCGAAATTCAGTAATTTGTAGTTGAACGAACTTTTCGAACAGAGATGTGGAACACCGAATTTTGAGATGGAGATTTGGTATCCTTTTCATACTAAATATCAGAATTGTCCCTTGAAGAATTTTAGCAGACAACAACCATCAGTAACTCCTTCGACTGATCTAGATCATACCACTACTGCACTGTTAGATGTCACTCTGACATCGATGGGAATTATACCGAGGAAGTTTTAGTCGTTTAGGTTACCGATTTTGAAGAGTATCGAGAATGCTGTTGGATGCGGGAATTGAATAGAAGGGATCGATCAGTTGAGTGATTCTCTGAACTACACAGACGACCGGAGAATTCGGTTAGTGTGGTACCAACTTAGAGGATCGATAAAAGTTGGTAGAATTTGAAGAAGAGAGCATTAGAGAATCAAGGTTCGATCATTTTTTAGAAACCACTTTCATCCGAATTACTTCGACAGATCCCTTTTCAAAGTTTGATCAGAGTTAGAGGGACTTAGAGATCATCTTTAATCAAAGAGAAAGCAGTTTATGAAATCAGTGAGCAGTTCCTTGAGATCAGAAGACGCTGTCAGGTCGGTCATCAGCCGGACACTATGCCAGAGTTCGTCATCATGATATTATCGAAAGATCTCCGAAGGGATTTTCCTTGTGTCTTTAACTCCGACAAAGATACTAGCCGTTTAAGTTGCTCCTTTCGGCCGCAATAACAGAATCTATGAGAACTTAATCACATGATGAATCAATCTTCGAGGCAACAGATTCTAGATGTATTCTTATTGAGGATCAGACTCAGATTTTGTCGATGATGACAGCAATAAACAGTAGAGTATGGTTTCTATTCTTATTCTGATATAATCGGTTACGCACCTTATCTTTCTTCTTATTGATATTTATTGATGCATCTCGGTTTGTTGAATTTTGATTAGCAATAGTCTCCATTCTTTGAATTGATGGGATGAGTTGGAACCGAACAGTATTGTATTTCAGATTCTGATTGATTGAGATTTTGATTTGATTGTAACCGAGCAGTATCATACTTCAGTTATCAGATTTTGATTTGATTGTCTGTTAGCTGCTTTATCTAGTACAGGACTACTGTGGATTGTATCAGGAAGTTGACAGATTCAGATCCGAGTCAACAGATGAACGGAAATCCTCCGGTAAGGATTCTCGATTCCAGGATTCGTTGTTAGTTGATCTGCCGAATGACCTTCTGATTTTAGAATTTCGCGGAGTAATTCTCTTGTTCACAGCTGATGTTCTAGAATCTAGCCTGAATTGGTTGATAAACCAGTGGTTAGAGAGTTGTTTTTTATTATCCAGGTGAGATTTTTGGATTACCTCTGAGTCATGAGGTTAGATTCAGCAATGACTTGAGATCAGACATCATCAGCTGAGAGTTTGATAGAAAGAAGTATTGAAGACTGGACTTGGATCGAGGTATGACTGCTTGGGAGTATAGTCGTACCGTTTGAAGTGAAACTCGTCTACAGTATTGTAGATCATTCGAACTGAATCTATAAGAGGTATTTAGATGGAAGTAGAAATTCTTATCGATCTTTTTGGTTCTTTTCGAAGAATAGTACTGATCATACAGAATATGGGAGAATGGTTTTACAGAATTGAGTGCCTAGACGTTGCATCTCATACTATTGAAGTCTGAATAGTGCTTGTATCGAGATGTCCTTTCCTCGATCATATTAATTCTAGAGCTGGAAGTTCTGTGATTTTGCAAGATCGAAGCTGTTTTGATTGAAGCCAAACTGGCATCTGTATTTGAGAATTGAAAATTTTAAGTTCTATAGCAGATTTTCGAGAGATTCTTATCGTCGTGGAGCCTAATTCTCATCTAACTCCAGAGAATGTTCTTATACCTGAACCGAATCTTACGAGATTAGTTTGTTTGACGCGAAGAAGAGGTCCACCAGAGCTCCAGTAATTTTTATTTTCCTCTGTACTGATGATCTTCAGTGCATTGCATCTTCTTATCCAGATTCTGGAGGTATTCTTATTCAGAGGAAGTCTGTATTAGCTCAGTCATGGTAGCAGATGGAGCAGTCGAGACTCAACATCCTATTCGTGATATCGAATTGATAGTGATCTTATTGCTTGTTAGATCAGGCATCATTATCTCCAGTGAAATTTTCGAGGTCTTTTCTGAACTGAGAAGTCAGAGTATGAATGTCGCAACTGAACTGATTTTGAGATTGAGGAACAGATTGGATATGATGTAGAATCTGATGGTGAATTCCAGTTTGATCCGAAGTAGAACAGTGCAGCAACTGAAGTTGAACATAATGATCTATTATTATTTTATCTACTACCGTTATTCTCTTGAGCCGATGAATCTGTTCTTATTTTATCTACTATCCTTGACTTCGCCGACCGATGAATGTTGCATTTTTTATTTAGAGTTTGGAACAGATAGGAAGTATATCAGAATTCTCTTATCCGAACTGAGCCAGAATTTAATTAGATGATGGAGATAGTGCAGAAACAGATCGGATTGGAGAATTTAATTAAGAAGAGTCAGAACTGGGCACAGTCTGAGTTTTGGGACAGTGACGATACCTCATGTTTTGAGTAATTTCTTTGTCGTGCCGGAGATTTTGATTGAGACAGAGTACCTTGAGATTGACACTTCGCACTTATTCATTATTCTTTCAGACGACCGAAAGATATTCAGAGGATTGAGGAATCGACCTTTATAGGAATATATGAAGAATGAGGTTCGAAGTATGATTTCGTAATTGCTAGTCTATCCACTTTTGATAGCTGATAGAGAGAAGTAACCGACTGTCTATGGTACAGTTAATTGTCAGAATGAAAAGAAGATTACTTTTCGACGAATACCTTTCTGAAGCTATTGATCAGTCTGAAAATTTGAAGCCACCTGAGCTTTAATAGACCGATTGCAGAAATTTGCTACTGTACTCCGTATAGAATGAATTCCTGACTCGACCCGATGTTGAGAAGTTGGTCAGAAAGAATTTCAGATTGTTTTGCTCTGTCGCAGTTTATCCGTGCAGAATAGAATTGGGAGTGTTCGGCATGTGGTCACAGATTATAGAACTGTCTGATTTGGAGATGCTATCTGTTTAGAATCGAGATATTGCTGTAGTCTGCTTCTGTTTTCATATAGAATGGATTTCAGACATGACAATATGATTAGAATTGTCGTCAGGAGGATTTTCAGATAGTTGACTTGTCAAAGTCAGTGACAAGTCTGTCCTTTCAGAGTGAGATTTTGAGTTAACTCTCACCTTGAACTCAGTCCTTGAGAGACTTTTGTTATCGGATATAATTGAGTTCAGTTTGTTATCCTCAGAACGACGGACAGCCAAGAATAAGCGATATAAACTTTAAGAGTATATGCTGAGCTGTAGTGCTTGATTTTGGCACTAGCTGGATGGATTTCTCATCTTTTGCAAAGTTTCTGTACAACAGTTATCAGACGAGTGTCTTGATATCAATTTTTGTAAATGAGTTGTACGAGAAGAAATGAGAATCCCAATTGAATTGGGATGATTTTCTGAGTTCCTTGACTTGGGATCAGATTTGATTCGAGGTTCGATAGATGGATGGAGATTTCCTGTCTATAATGAAGATGACTTGAGGAGAAGTATGAACGAAGTATTTGGATTCCGACGCAGATCTCTGTACTTATGTTCAGGGAAGCTGAGTAATTCAGAAAATTCCTCTGTTTGAGGTTGTGGCAGTTATGATAAGAGAGAGAACTGTCTCGATGAACTCACGAGTTCCTTTGAGATTCTAGAGGAGATAGGCTATCTCGCCTACCGACTTTTAATCCTTCAGTTCTCCTTGTTTTCCCACTACCTTGATCTTCAATATTTAGCAGGTATTCTTGACGTGCTTCTCGTCTTTTGTTGTCGGTTCACAGATTTTCTTTGATGTCGAGACAGAAATTGATGAGTCGCCAACTTTGTTGAGACAACCGATTCAGAATTGACCGAACTGAGTATCAGCTCTTTAGAGAAACCAAATCAGATGAGTTTGTGCAGTTGAGCCGATACGGATTTGAAGAAACGGTGCAAGAAGCGGAGTTGGATTAGAACCGCGATTTCAGAGTTATTTTGAGAGAAGAATTATTATAGCAGTCTTTGAACTTTATCTTGTTTTATGATATTGAACTGCTTTGATTTCGAGGACGAAATCGATTCTTAGAGGGGGAGAATTGTAAGGCCCTGAAATTAATTATTTTGGGAATAGTGGAATTTATTAATTATTAGAGTTGGAATTAATGGAGATTAATTGAGCCGGAATTGAATCGATTTAAATTGATAATTCAGGGACCGAGTTGCAATTGTGGAATGGACCAAGTCAAAGCTTGACTTATATTATTATTATCAAGCAAGTGGCCTACCCCCCCCCCCCCCTCACTTTACTCTCCTCTCTTCCTCTCCTTTCGTACGTACCGATTCCGGAAGCCATAGCCAAGGATTCTCAAGCTTTTCTTCCGTCTGATTCGCACGATCCGACCGTTAGATTTCAGATTCGAGTTGAGATTCACGATCACCGCAACGAGGGCTTCATTCTGACGTAAGTTTTGTTACGATCCACAAACTTTGAATTTTGTTGGGTGGTTAGAATTTGATAATTTTTTAGTATAACGTGCTTGAGCTAGCATAGATCGTGTATTCGAAGTCAGTTTGGAAAAAGATCGAAGTTTGGATTTTATATGATTTTTGGAAGTTAATTTCGAAAATGGGTCTTATGATTTTGGTTGGATTTGTTGAGTTTTGATGGATTGGAAGATGATATGAGTTGTTTGGAATGGTTTCACGATGTTGATGATTTTTGGTTTGATCGTTTATAGCTGTTATGCCGTCGAAATCGAGTTTTGGATTATCGGTATTATTATTCGGTTTGATTTCCGGGTTTGTTTGACTTAGAAGATTCATATCGAATCCGTATTTCACATTTTCAGATTTGAGTTGAAAGATTCGAGTTATCGAACTTGGAAGTTGAATCGATTCGAGAATTGAAGAACGGTATAGTATTGAACTTCTTATATGGCTTGTTTTGATTCGATTCAATTTTGATTGAGTTCGTTGTTATTTTCAGATTTGAATTTCCGACGAACTTGAAAAGTTAAAAAGACGACGATTAAATGAATGGGACGATTAACTCGAATTTGAATTAATTCGAGTGCCCAAAAGAAATCACATACTTGTATGCTATTTGAATTATTTGTTTTTAACTTGAATGAGTTTATTTTCACTTGCATACATCTTGAGCCGAAGATTCGATTCTTTTTGAACTTAGACGATTTAGGGAGCTATATTGAAGTGGCTTTGGATTTCGAGTTTTTCCAATTGCCAGAATACTTCTTATAGTTGCTCTGAAGTCTAGGGGTTTGAGTTGAGCGACATCCACCCCGAATGGGTGTGTCGGTGTGTTGTTTGCAAAAACTCGATCCCAGGATCCCAACCGAGTACCGAATGATATTCGATTATCCGATTAGATAATCCCGAGTTGTGAAGTCATGCATTGAATTTTAATGCATTTCGAGTTGAGTGCTGATATGCCTTTCTGAATTGATTGACTCGTTGTTTTATATAACATGATTTGATATATTATTTGGAATTGCTTGATTTGTCTCTTTTACTGGGAATTATATTCTCACCAGATTATCTGGTTGTCGTTTTGTTTGTATGTGTACTTGACGGCAGGTGGGGCAGGATCATGTCAAGAGCTGCATGACTAGATCGAGTGGGAAATGATAGAGTGAGGACTTGGTTTTAGAAGTCATACCTTGTATTCGTACTCCCGTGTATTCCATTTTGAATTGTAGAACTTAGAATCGACGCTTGTTCTACATTTTTATGTATTTGAATACCTAGTTGTTGGAAAATATTAGTTGGATCATGTTAGAGTCCTTATGGGTATGACATTACACTTTTGGGGTCATTTTTGGTGCAGAAACAGCAGGCCATGCGCGCCCGCGCAGCCCGAAAGGCGCGCCTGCGCATCTTGCACTGTCTCGGAGGCCCGAACAGGGTGTCATGCACGCCCGCACCTCGTTTGGCGTGCCAGCATGTCACCCCGATAAAAATAAAAAAAATAAAAAAACCTACTTTTCGCGACGTGGTTTTGCGTCTCCGAATGTAAGATGTGCGTCGCTAAATGTCTTATTGATTACTTTTATTTCTTTTGATTTACCTGATTTATTTATGTTCGAGAGATTAGAATCCGGGTCCTCACACGAGGACTCTGGTTCAACAAATGAATCTGAATCAATCTTTGTAAAATCATCTCCTGAAGCATTGAGCGTAATTGCTTGATCATCAGTTGTAGTCGCAACAGGGGATGAAGTGATTTGCTCAGCAAGTGGGGGTGTTATAGTTGTGTGAATCAATTAGGCGGATGCATCAGTCTTGATATTCTGATCAACTCGGTTGATAGGACTAGTAGGCTGAGATGCTTCAACAGTCGTGTGTGGAGACGAGTCAGCAGAGTGAATATCATGAAGATGAGAGGTAGGCCGAACTTCATCCATGTTAGATAATGACTTCAAAACGTCTGAGACTGAAGTAAGTGGGATCTCAGGAAGAGAATCATCAGCAATGGATGTGATTGGTTTGATCAGTGGAGGTTCTAAAACATTAGCAGTGCATGATGTTGTTGGGTTTTCAGAGGTGGAAACAAATGAGAATTATGTCGAATGACATTCTTCTTGTGCTGCAATGAAATCTTGTTCCTCTGAAGTGAATATGAAGTCAGGCGGTTCTGAGTTATCGTGAGAATCCAGAACTAGAATCATCGCCTGAACTTCTTGGCGGTACATTCGCTCGTATTCATCGGTTGGTAGAGGAATGGAGTGATTTAGCATGTATTCTCGTAAAAAGGTGTCAATGACATCAACGGACTGCTTGAGATGTAAGATGACTTCACTGTCATCTTTGGCAATCTTGCTCATCGGTTGATAGTGTTGTTCTCTTTTAGAGAGAATGTATCGGGCGAGGCTATCGCGGAGCTGGAAGTCAACCAATTTATATCTACTAAAGTGTGGTCTCAAGATTTGAGGTAGCTATAAGAATGAACATTTTGTCCTCTAACTTGGAGAGGTATTCCAGCTTGTTTTCATGCAGAATCTGAGAATATGAAGCGTTGAAGCGATAGTTCATCCATTCATCAAATTCCTGAAGCCTGAACCGCACAGCCTTGAGAATGTTGAAAATGATGAGTAGGACTTCCATTTTGCCTATAGATTGGGCTTTTGGAGGTGCTATGAAGATGCCTTTTCCTTTTCCCTGAACGTCGGTCGAAGTTTTGCTGAAGTCTGAGGCCGATGGTTCGGTGAAAGTGATTTCTTTTAGTGGAGGAACTTGAGCACTGATAACCAGAGCCTGAGTCCTTAGAATTTGATGACTGATGATTGAGACTGCATCTACCGATGAAGAAGATGTTGCCACCGAGAGAGGTGCAATAATAACTATAGTGCTATCAGCTAGCCCGTATGTCAGCTGAGGGATAGAAACTGTTTGAGTAGTAAGATTCAGTGAGGCGAAGGCTGCGATGGTTGATGTTGTCACTTGGAAAGTTGGAGTGTGAATGGTTGATAGCAACTTGATCCTCTTGAGCTTCGACTGAGATGGCTTGAGAGCCATTTTCTTCCTTGGAGAAGGAGAAGAGCTGGAAAAAACCTGGACCATAGGAGCATTGTCACTAACCTCATCATCGAGATCAGAGTCCACGATTATAGTGCGTCTGGTAGGTCGAGGACTCTTGAGTTGAAGAGTTGTAGTGCTCATGGCAGCTTGTTTTTGTTCTGCCCCAATCTCTCATTTGATAGTCCTTAATTGATAAGTAGTCACTTGATTCTTTTGCAAGAATAAGAGGATAGTGACTGCATTGAGCCATTTTGAGACATGTAAGACTTCAAAAGTGGAGGAGTCCACACCTAAGGCTGCAAGAAGATGGTAAATTTGTAGAGCAAAGCCTTCGGATTGTCCTTTGCCTCGAATCATCTCACAGAGAGTAGAATAGAGAATGGATGACCAGTTAAAGTTCAACTGAGAGGCAATGGAAGCCATGTACTGAAGTTTCTCGAGAGTGATCTTATCATAAGATCCAGCCTTGGCCAAAAGTGTTTTTTCTACAATGTTGGCTAGTAGACGATATGCGGGCTTCAAGCTTTGTTTAAGACCGTTAATTTTGATAGGTGCTCCAGCCAACGTAAACTGAGCTGCCCAGTAATCGGCATTACCATCATGTAGGTCTGCGCATTTCATCAAACCATTGGTGGGCAACCCGAACGTGTCACCGAAGAAGTTTGATTGAACTCCACATTCCTTCCCTTGATTACACAAGTGATGCTGCCATGATTTAGTTTGGCAGAGGCGAAGAATTCCCTGACTAGATCATAGTCCACTGTAGAGCTGGAACTGAGAAATTTGCGAAGTCCTGAAGCTTCAATCATGTTGAACATTGCTGAAATTTCGGAATTCTTGATGGAGTGCACTTCGTCAAAGTTGATGGCCAGGCAAGTTTTCTGGATGGACATCTTGAAGAGTTCTGAAATCAAAAAAATATGATCCAGTGTTTTTGAAAAGATAAGGAGAAAAACTTGATGTTCGAGCGGTTTGCAAACAAAAATAATATATATGTTTGTGTTATGTGTGCGAGTAACCGCGAGGAGATGTACACATCACTAAAAATTTGAAATTTGAATTTGAAATGTACGTGGCAATTAAAGAATAAAACAAAATATATAAATATATATTATATTAAGGTATGAGTAAGGCGGTTGTCCCAAAGTCCAAAGTCTGCAAGCAACTGGTTGTCAGATGCAGCATTTGGCTTTTCAAATACGCCGTCAGGCTCGATAATTATGATTGGACATTTGAGCATTTCGATGGATAAGTATCAGGTGAGATTGATGTCTGCCGACCCTTCACCTTCCTTTTGCGCCTATAAATATGAAATCAACAAATCAGTAGGGCATCAAAATACACTCATAAAATAGAGAAAGATAAGATGTCGGGTCCTAGAGGTGATTTGACTGAGGAGTTCAATGCTGCGTTGACAAGGGTGAGGTCTCGCGAGTATGAAGATATGGTGTTCGGCCAAGTTGTCGAAGAATGGGAGGCGATTGAAGAGTTGCGTCTCTATCTCTCTGCTGTTCATCCACAGAGTTCATTGAACTCTGAGAGAGACTATGTCGTCCAGATGCGGTATTATGAAGAGAAGCTGGGGTCAACTGATCATGTGAAGATCTTCAGTCCCGAGGGCTTGTTCTTGCTCTTGCTCTATAAGGAGCTTAAAGGACTGGAGCGCATTCGGTCTGAGGAAATTGTCTACGTTCGCTCACCTACCAGAGAGCTTACGTTCTTCATGCTCTCATGGAAAAATGCAGTGGAGAAAAAGATTTCTAAGACAGTAGCAGCCTTTGAGGCTCTTATGTAATTGATTTCTCCTGTAAAACTCCATGTTAGAATGAAATATAAAATATTTTGCGCATTATCTGCTGACTTTTACGTATAAGTATTGTAAAATATATTACTACCACGCCAATTCGCATAACAGATGTCAAAAGAAATGATATGACTAAAGGACGGATATTCATGAGTACGAGTTACAGTCGAGATAAGCTTAAAAAAATAATAATCAAAAAAAGTACGATGCAAATAGTTACTATTTTAATCTTTCATTAAATGCATGGTACACAAATATCGATAAAGTAAGCTTATCAAAGGTCTGTGCCAATATCTTGTAAAGATATTCTCATTGATTCAGTGTAGGTGACTGTTGACCTACATGACCTTTGGCCTTCTATTTTCCTCATCTATAAATATTGTGCTTCGGGCAAGAAAGAAAAACACAACTTAGTTCAATCAAAATATAAGAAATATCACGATGAATGAGTCTGATTTTGAAAGAAGAAAGACTGTGTACAGAAGTAGAGTTATAGCATAAGGAATGCGTATCTGGATTTTGCTAGAGAGAGTTCGTCAGAGACTGCACACAGGGGTAGCTCCTGTTGGGTAACTGGCGTTCAGATCAATCACGATTGATACCCGGTGCAGCGGAAGTTTAAAATTTTTAGTATGGAACAATTCCATAGTGTGGGTATCAACCATACGATTAAATTATTTGTGTGTGTAAAATTAAATAACTATTATTAAATTTTACCTTCAATCTCGAAGCGAGATTATTGGACACCACACAGATTTCTCTGCGCTTCTTGTATCTCCCTGGAACTGATGAACAAGCTTTCCTTCAATCAGGTCCACGAATGGAGGTTTAATCCCTCTGATAGATTGCACTAGAAAATCTATCAGAAGTTTTCTGCGAAGAGAATAACGAATTTGATTCGCTAATCCTGTCTGCAATTCAAAATCACAGACCGGAAAATCTCTGACAGAGAGAGGGAGGGGCGGCCGAATTTCTAGAGAGAGCTAGGGGTTTTTTCGAAAACTGTCTCTCAAAATTATGACCAACTGTGTGTAATTTCTGTACTGCAATAACTTATTTATAATGCAGGCCACTAACACCTTAGGGCCCATTAGTCATAAGTTGAGGCCCGACAAGCAAAGCCCGCATGTTCAGAAATTAATATAAAATTCATCGTGACTCCGATTGATAAACCGATTTTACCAATGTGCACAGAAACCATTTCTGCACATTTTAAAGTCAAGATAAATTTTCCTGAATCCGAATTCAGTGGTTTCCAAAAATGTACATCCCTATGTCATTTTAGGAAATCCTACTCCCTTACTCTTATTTAAGAAGTCCAACTTCTTTATTCATTAAATTTAACTCTTTAAATTTAACTATCTCAATGGGGATTAAAACTCCATTACACTGTGTGACCCTCAATGGTTCAGGGATACAGCTAGCCGTGGGCTCACAACTCCTTGTGACTCGGAACAACGATTTCCGACTTGCCCAACGAATCATGGTAAAGCGCCTAGCAACATCGCCCCATGATTCCCTAGGTATCACTGATAGTGCCTACAAGAACCAGTAGATTTTGGTTAGCGTACAGTACGGTCCCTTCATCCAAATATCCCGATCGAATCAACAACCATTGGTATATCGAGAGTCGCTCAAGATTCGATAACTATGCAATACATCTTGAAGATCAAATTAGTGACATCGCATGTGCTACTAAGAAACCATTTCTTAAATCACATCAAGTACTCTGGCCAGAGATTCGTCACACTAATATCTCCTCAGATCGCATAGGATATCCACACTCGCAAGTATGTGGTGAATCCTTGACAACAATGCATCGACTCCTATATGTGTTGTAACTGTACCCAATCCCGACACCTGATGACCCCCATAGAGTCGGTAAACGAGTCAAAGCACAGTACTAGCATATAGAGTCTCCATGATGTTTCAAGTAGTAAGGACTAATGGTGTACAACCAAAACCGCGGACTTTATCCACTCGATAAGTGATAACCACTTGGAAAGTCCGGATAGGGTAGTTCGATTATTCATCCTATGAATATCCATTTGCATGTTTCGAACATCTCCATGTTCCCTACCAATGAAACGTGGTACTCCGCATCGCAAAGCTAGTCTCAAACTCGAGCGATCCTTATCCTTATTATCGGACGGCTCAATCGACTAGGAACAGTTTAGAATATACAGTGACTATAAGATGTATTTCATGATAGACATCCCCATGTTCTACCACATCTTACATACACTATAGTATATTCAAGGTCTTTATCAAAACAACAATAGTATATCATAATATAACAATATGAAGAAATATAAAGTCATTGCCATTAATAAAAGTGTAAATTACATTAAACAAAAGATCGTTTGTACAAAGAGTCATCAAAGCCCATAGCCACAAGTTGGCTCACTTGGCAGAGAGAGATGAGATGCATAAAATCTGCTTCGAGGATGATGTCTGCAGCGGTCAAGGTTCACTCTCTCGCTGGATGATTGAGTGGAGTCACGAGATGAGAAGCAGGATCACTGCAGCTCACTTTGAATATAGACTCAGTAGGGGGTTAGTGTAAAAGAAATGTTTTATGCATCAATGTAATGAATTTATCTTTAATGAAATTAAGAATTCCCCCTATACTCATGCTTATCTTAACTTAGCTCTATTAAACCAAGTACGTTATGAAATTAAGAAAACTCAGCGTCCGGTAGTGGCTTAGTGAATATATCTGCTGCTTGCTGTCAGTAGATATGTAAATCATCTGAATCTCCTTCTTGAGCACATGTTCTCGTATAAAATGATGTCGTACATCAATGTGTTTTGTTCTTGAGTGCATAACTGGATTCTGAGTGATTGCAATTGCACTAGTGTTGTCGAAAAAGATAGGGGCTTCATTGGACTGTATTCCATAGTCTCGAAGCTGTTGTTGTACCCATAGTATTTGAGCACAGCAACTGCCAGCTGCTAGGTATTCTGCTTCAGCGGTAGAGGTGGCATTTGATGTTTGCTTCTTACCGAACCATGAAATAAGTCTATCTCCCAGAAATTGACAAGATCCACTAGTACTTTTTCTATCAATCTTGCATCTTGCATAATCTGCATCTAAATTAAGATTAAATTATGAGTCTTTGGAGTACCAAAGACCCACATTTGTAGTACCCTTAAGGTATTTAATAATGCGTTTGGCAGCAATATAATGTGATTGTTTGGGTGCTGCTTGAAATCTTACACAAAGGCATACAACGAACATAATATCAGGCCTACTAGCAGTGAGATAAAGTAATGAACCTATGAGACCTCGATACATTTTTATCTCAACTGTTGCTCCTGCCTCGTCTTTATCAAGCTTTATGGAAGCACTCATAGGAGTGGAGATGGCAGAGCAAGTTTCCATACCAAACTTTTTGATAAGTTTTTTGGTATATTTAGCCTAATTTATGAAGATGACATTCTCAAGTTGTTTTACTTGCGGCCCGAGAAAGAAATTTAATTCACCCATCATGCTCATCTCAAATTGTTCTTGCATCAACTTAGAAAAATTCTTGCATAAACGAGGATTAGTGGATCCAAATATGATATCATCTACATAGATTTGAACAAGTAAAATATGATCACCTTTAGTAAATTTAAAAAGTGTTTTATCGATTGTTCCTATGAAAAATTGTGATCTAATAAGAATTGTGATAAGGTGTCATGCCAAGCTCTTGGTGCTTGTTTTAAGTCATAAAGAGCTTTATCAAGTTTAAAAACATGATTAGGAGTTGAGAGACTGATAAAACCTAGTGGTTGCTCAACATACACTTCTTCTTGAAGTAGCCCATTGAGGAAATCTGACTTGACATCCATTTGATAAATAAGTTTTTGTAAGCAGCATAGGCAAGAAATATCCTGATGGCTTCAAGCCTTGCTACTGGAGCGAATGATTCGTCAAAGTCAATACCCTCCTCTTGTTTAAATCCTTGAGCAACCAGTCTGGCTTTGTTTCTAATCACTGTTCCATCCTCATTCAATTTGTTACAAAACACCCATCTGGTGCCTATAATGTTTTGATTTTTCGGTCGATGAACTAGATTCCAAACTTTGTTTCTAGTGAACTGATTTAGTTCCTCCTGCATTGCTTCAATCCAGCTAGCATCTTGTAAGGCTTTATCTATGTGCTTAGGCTCTAGCTGTGAAATGAATGTTGCATCCAATAGTTCATTAATCATTTGATTACGTGTACGTAGAGGGGAAATAAGGTTACCGATGACCAGCTCAGGTGGATGATTTCTACTCCACTGAATATTTGGTCCAAGGGGATTTGTGTTTGTTGTAGTGTCTTCCTCATTGCTGATTGTGTTATCAGGTAAAATTATTTTTTCTCCAATTCTCTGTTCGTCGTGATCTTGATCTATTCTTTGGTCATTAGGTTGAATATTCACTTCTTCTTGTTCATCCCTTGTGAAAAGAGGTTCATCACTGTCACTATCATTATCTAGGACAATTGATTCCAGCCTATTTGCTAGATCTTTGATATCGGTTAGGGATTGATCTGCACATATAGTAGTTTCATAAAAAATAACCACATGGCCAGCCGAGACAGCGGCAGCAGGGGGCAGTCGCCCCTAACTCTGGAGGAAAACCTTTCTGCATGGAGTGTCAGAGACCTCATTATGGACAGTGTGTGGTTGTTTCGGAAAAGTTTTATCATTGCAAGGAGTCGGGCCATATTTCAAGGAACTATCCCAGGAAGAAGCAGACCACGAGGCGTTTATTTGTGATGCAAACAGAGAAGGCAGACCCTGATACTTCTCTCATTACGGGTAATCTTAATTTACATTCTTAAATTCAACTAACGGAATGCTTAATTAAAACCTGCATGAGCAATTACTTGACTACTTGTACATGTTTTTCGGAATGCATGAGTAGGACTAGGTAGAATTTTCGAATTCCTGAATTTAGAATGCTTAGATTCGGACTTTAGATGCTAATTGGTTTGAATTGGTTGCTCTAGAAGTATGATCTATATCTGTTGGGAAATCTTCTGTGTGCAAGAAAAATTTGCATTAGAGGTATTGCTACGTTTTGCTAGATTCTAGAGCTACATATTTTATTATCTCTCAGTCATTTATTGAGCGTGTAGGCTTTATACCCGAGGTATCTAGTACAGGTTATGATATTATCGTACCATCTGGTGAGGTTCTATTCACCACTACCGTGCTCAGTGGGTTAGAGTTGGAGCTACAGGGGCATGAAGTTAGGACCGATCTAGTTGTATTGCCGATGTCAGGATTTGATGTTATTCTGGATATGGACTGGTTGACCGTCAATGGAGATTTGATTGACTTTCAGAAAAGGACGGTAGCATCGAACCTTACGAGTGGAGATCCAATTATCTTTTTTGCAGCCCAGATAGAGCTATCAGATGGACCGGCCCACCCCGCCCCGCATCAGCCCGCCCGCCCGCCCGGCCATTTAGGGAGGCCGGGAAAATCCCAACCCAATCTGCTGCGGGCCGCGGGTTAAGCGGGCCAACCTGCCAAAAATTTAAAAAAAAAAGACATAAATAAAACATTCAAATAATTTTACCAATATTCAACAACATACATCATATAAGCATAACATATTGTAAATTACATAAATCATCGAAAATAATATTTGATCCCCTAAGTCTACTTAGTTAAAAAATGTATATATATATACTATTGTTGTCTCATCCATTTTGCTAATCTTTCCATAAGCCATTACCACTGTTGCATCATTCATTCCTAATCGTCCTCATTTTTTTTTCTTCTTCTTCATCAATAATTTCCAAAACATTTGATCCCTCATGAGATAAATTTGTCTTAATTCTTGCACCATCTTCATTATCTACATTAAGATTAGAAAAGACATTAAAAACTCAAATCACAATAAATCAATATATAAAGTAAGCGAACAACAAAATTCAATGATTTTTCAATGAAATTACCATTAACATAACCATGTGACCAATTACGAGTGAAAATAAGAGCTAGGACATTTTCGGAAAGGGTACAGCTTCTATACTCGGTGAGCACACAACACCAATAGAAAAACCTGATTCTGATGCAACTGTGGTTATAGGAATAGCCAAAACATCACGCACCATTAGTGCAAGGGTTGGTTTCCGATGCTTGTGATCCATCCAATACTTCAACACATCCAAATCTTCATAGTATGCAAATTCAAGTTTTGGTTCTTCTAAATAGAGATCCAATTGAGTTTTTCCAGCATTTGTTATAGTTTGACTCTTGTAAGCTTTAATTTCCTACAATAATTGATGCACATAATCACATAATATATGCATACATATCAATTAAATAATACATTAAAAATAAAAAGTAATAAAATTCTTACATAAAAAATTCTTTTGCCCTTGCGTTTACATCCTTCTCAACTTTGCATTTGTGTAAGTGTGGTAGAAGAAGATTGGGATTGCGAAGAGCTAGTCTTGTTGGAATTTGAATATTGTTCAAAACATTTGTATAACTTTTTCTTCACAAGTGACATCTTCTTTTGACATTTAAGATGATCATTCTTGTAGTAATCCAGATTTTATTTTATGGTATTTTAATGGTAATCATGATTAATGATTACTATTTAACCAAATCAAGGAATTTATTGGACTTCAAAAGCAAAAGTTGGACTTTTATGCATGGATCGGGACGGATTCTCCGAACCATGCAGAGCGGAGGCACCGAATAAGATTTTGTATCTTCGTAAGCAGGGCAGGATCGGAAGCTTCGATCCATGATCGGATGGTCCAATCTCCATCAGCCAGCAAGCCCCGATGACTAAGCCATGAATTTTGACAAGTGTCGGACATGCACCAGATCAGACTATTTGATCCCAGTTCGGACGCTCCGAACTCCGCCGATTTGGTTATATAAATAGGGGTATTTGGATTCAAAACTTGATATTAGATTTTTTTTTTCCTTCATTCAGTTATATATAAGTGTGTTACACACTTGAGGGCCCTATCGATTTATAATAAGGTTTTGGAATAACAAAGGTATTTTTATAGTCATCCAAAGCTAACGACAACAAAGTTCTTACTACGGACGAAGGTATGGTCCGGAAATCCTAGTAAGTTAGGCTTGGAACCTAGGTCCTACTTATACTCGAACTAGTTTAGAGGTACGTACACATCGATTGAGATAGCCAGCGAGTATACATGTTTATATATTGCATTTCTGTGGCATTATTATGTGGCATTATTTATGGTTTACCGCTTTCCATATTCATATATCATGTGCACATACACTTTGAGCCGATAGCTTGTTATACCTGGATTATAGAGCCGCTTAGATCTATAATTAGTCTAGCATTGGAAGTTACGTGACGGCGGGGACAATTATTTCCAACTAATTCGGTGTAATAGACGAGAGTGTAGTTGTACCCAGAGGTTGATCCGTGAGGTTACATCACTCATGTGGCGCCGGTACTGAGCCTGATTTATCAGATGACCCTTTTACCAGTCATCATGTTTTCATGCATTATATACATGTGTTTACTCAATGTTTATGTACTGGGTGTTAATCCCTCATGTCTTAGTTATTATCTTGAACACCCCATTCTACGGGCCAGGTCGCATGATGGACGGAGCAGGGAGTTCGAGGCAGGACTAGGAGCAGAGGTTACCAAAGAATACATTATACAATAGGATTTGTTATAGCTGTATAAATGTTTATTTTGTATTGCCTATGTTTTGATGTGGTTGTATTACTACTGAGTATTAAGACTTGAACAATTCTTTAGATTGATATGTAAATCATGGATTATGTTTTCGCACGTTTTTACTCTGTTAAGTATGTTTAAGTTTAATTGCATGCTATAGTTGAAAGTTAGTAGGTGATAACAAAGAAGTGCCACTATATTTATGGTATCAGAGCACGCTTAATATTTGAGATTAGTACTTGAGATTTTATTCTAGAGTAATTTAGCACATTTGAGATTTAAATGTGCAATAATCTTTTTCAGATATGGCTAAAAGAGGTAATGAGAGCCATGGAAGTATTGGTCATGGTCCTGGCTATGACGCCCGGGGCGAGGAGGCGGGGAGTGATCGCCGGTGCCAAGAGGTTTCACGGACAATAAGCGGATCCTGGTAGGCTTTTAGGCAGAGGGAGACATGAATGAACCGATTCTGCCGGAATGAGAGGGATTCTGAGACTGTATAGGTATGAGACTGCATAGTTGAGGAGAGTTTAAAAGATTTCATATGTACTACTCATATCAAGAAGGTGAATCTTTTTTTCGAAAGTTCATCACATAAGAACTCCAAAGTTAAGCCTGCTTGACTTGGAAAAATTATAGGATGGGTGACCCCTTGGGAAGTTTCTCAGGGTGCGTGTGAGTGAGGACAAAAGCACGCTAAAAAAACCCGTCTTGATACAGTGGGTCATTACAAATGGTATCAGAGACGGCCTCTCTTAGTACGGTATGGTTCGGGGACGAACCAAGCGGAAGCTGATGGGCATGTGACGCCCGGGGCTGAGGAGGCGGAGAGTGATCGCCGGTGCCAAGAGGTTGCACGGACAATGAGCGGCTCCTGGTAGGCTTATAGGCAGAGGAAAACATGAATGAACCGATTCTGCCGGAATGAGAGGGACTCTGAGACTGTGTAGGTATGAAACTGCATAGTTGAGGAGAGTTTAAAAGATTTCATATGTACTACTCATATCAAGAAGGTGCATCTTCTTTTCGGAAGCTAATCACATAAGAACTACAAAGTTAAGCGTGCTTGACTTAAAGAAATTATAGGATGGGTGACCCACTGGGATGTTTCTCAGGGTGCGTGTGAGTGAGAACAAAAGCACGTTGAAAAGACCCGTCTTGATACAGTGGATCATTACACTGGCAGTGTTGGTCAGGCAGGAGGCCGTCATCATCGCCATCACCATAAGGGTAAAATCCATTATTCTATCAATTAATTTCTGCAAGTAGGGCCAAAACCTTTGACGAGTGGTAAAAATCTTGAGGTTGCACGAGACTAAATGGCTAGAATCGAAAGTGCTTTTCGAGCTTTTGATTGCACTGAGGAACAGAAACGGAAGTGCTTGAATTCGTTCTTGAAAGTCAAGCACAATTATGGTATATGCAAAGTCTGCTCAGGCACGTACTGATAGAGGCCGGATGACTTGGGAGGATTTTTTTCGGCACTTTCAGAAATTATATTTTACTCCAGCAGTTCGCCAAGCTCGATCGATGGATTTTTTTATGCTGAGGCAGGGATCTATGACTATCAATGAGTATCAACAACGATTCATTGATATGTTACCTTTCAGTCCCCATGTTAATGAAAGTGATGCGTCCAAGTATGATCTATTCTTACAAGGACTTAATCAGGAGATTTACACATAGGTAGTTGTTTATGATGATCCGACATCGTACGAAACTCTGGTTAACCAATGTTGTCAGGTGGAAAATGGTATCAGACGAGGACGGTTGATGATGACAGTACAGCCTAGTGAATCACTGGGGCTTAGGGCTCAATATTTTGGTCAATCAGGATCTACGTCTTCCTCTACTACTACTTCTTCTGGTTCCCAAGGAATGTTCCAATTTGGAAAGAATAAGAAGAATGATCGTTGTAATCATTGTGGGGGGGAAGCATCTTACAGTAGCATGTCGGAAGGAATCCGGTGCTTGTTTCATTTGTGGCGAGCAAGGACACTTGCAGAAGGATTGTCCTATTCGTATGGGAGATGTTAGTGGATCGGGATCTCAAGCTATTGGATCTCAGACTTTTGTTTATCCACGTCAGCCGCCAGCACAAACAGGTTCTTCTAGTTTACGCCCACATTCCAAAGGCAGGTATGATCTCTTTTGCAGGATCAGGCTACGGAGGGAAGCGATCGCATTTTGGCAAGTACCTTTTTGTTATGTGGTATTCCTGTATTTGTTTTAATTGATACTAGAGTATCGCATTCTTTTATTTCTATCTGTTTTGTTAAGAAGCATAGACTATCCTATGTATCATTAGACCTGGATTTAGATCTACTCTGTAAGAACATGAGGTAAAAACTAAACATCTAGTGATGAGTTGCCTTCTAGAGCATAAAGGTCATGTGTTGTCTGCTAATCTGATGATTCTAGCGATGACAGATTTTGATTGTATTTTGGGAATAGATATGCTGGCTTTATATCACGCTACTGTGGATTGTTATCAACATCTGGTACGGTTTCATCCGGATGAGGATGATAGCTCGTACTTCTATGATGAGGGAGCACGACCTTCGATGCCACTTATTTTGGCTCTGAAGGCATGTCATGTCTTAGAGTCTGGTGGGGAGGGCTACCTCATTTATGCAGTTGATATGTTCATGAGTAATCAGGGTATTGATCAGATACCTGTTGTCTGTGAGTTTCTTGATGTATTCCTTGATGAGATTCTTGGTTTTCCTTCGGTTAGAGAGGTGGAATTTGGTATTGATCTAGAACCAGGAACAACGTCTTTATCTCGAGCATCTTATCGTCTGGCACCGTTAGATCTGAGGGAATTGAAACAACAGTTTCAAGATCTTCTTGATAAGGGATATATAAGCCCGAGTATTTCTCCGTGGGGAGCACCTGTTTTGTTTGTTAAGAAGAAGGATGGATCGATGCGACTATGTATTGACTACAGACAACTAAATTATGTCACCATCAAGAATAAATATCCGTTACCACGTATTGATGATATATTCGATCAATTGCAGGGTAATTTTGTCCACTCAAAAATAGATCTGAGATCAAGATACCATCAGATGCGGGTACGAGACTCAAATATTGCTACGACTATTTTTTGAACCAGATATGGGCATTATGAATTCCTTGTGATGCCATTCGGTTTTATGAATGCACTAGCAGTCTTTATGAATCTGATGAATCAAGTGTTTCGAGAATACTTGGATAAATTTGTCATCGTTTTCATCGATAATATTCTTGTTTATTCTCATGATAGAGATGGACATGCACAACATTTGAGGATTATATTACAGATGCTACGCCTGAATCAACTTTATGTGAAGCTGAGGAAGTATGAATTTTGGCTTTATTGGGTAGTGTTTCTCGGCCATGTGATATCGAGAGAAGGAATATCTGTGGATCCTAGTAAAGTTGAGGCAGTGTTGAACTGGTCTTGTCCGACGACGATTACTGAGATCCAAAGTTTCTTGGGTCTAGTGGGTTATTACCGTCGGTTCATCGAGAATTTGGCCCAGTTGGCCAGACCTTTGACACAGCTCACAAGGAAAGATATTACCTTTTCATGGTTTTCGGAGTGTGAGGAATAATTTTGCGATCTACGTAGATGTCTTACTATTGCACTTGTGCTAGCTCTACCATCTGGATCAGGAGGTTACGTTGTGTACACAGATGCCTCTGGTCAGGGGTTAGGATGTGTATTGACACAACATGTGCATGTGATAGCATATGCTTCTCGACAGTAGAAGACACATGAGACGAATTATCCAGTGCATGATCTCGAGTTAGCCGCCATTGTATTTGCATTCAAGATTTGGAGGCATTATCTTTATGGCAAAAAATTTGAGATATTTACAGATCATAAGAGTCTGAAATATTTGTTCACTTAGGAGGAGTTGAACATGCGACAGAGACGTTGGATGAACTTATTAAAAGACTATGATTGCGAGATTAAGTATCATCCAAGTTCTGCAAATCTTATTGCTGATGCCTTGAGTCGGCAGGTCAGACTTTCTACATTTCGCACTAGTGAATTATCTCATATGATTCAGGAATGTTGGTCTCTTAGTTTCACACTTAAGCACAGGAAATGGACTAATGGAATTCGTCTATTTACGATTTTATCAGAGCCTTCGTTATATGCATAGATCAGAGAAGCTCAGATGTTTGATGTTAAGACTCGGCGTTTGACATGTCTAGCCAATGGAGTTAATACATATGGAATCTATTACCAGGCATATAGTTTATTATACTTGTCTAATCGAGTGGTTGTACCTGATGACGCAAAACTCGGAAATGATATTCTATCTCAAGCTCACAGAATTCGACTGACAGTTCATCCTGGAAGTATGAAGATGTTTAAGGACTTTTGCACCAGATTCTGGTGGAAAATGATGAAGCAGAGTGTGTATCAATTTGTTTCTCAATGTCTTGTTTGTCATCATGTCAAGGCTAAACATCGACGACCAGGTGGTTTGCATAGTCTTGAAATTTTCGAATGGAAGTGGGAGCATGTGACTATGGATTTTGTCACCCACTTACCTATGACTGCGCGACAATGTGATGTTATCTGGGTTGTTGTTGACCGCTTGACGAAATCGGCTTCATTCCTTAAAACAAAGAGTATTCTTATGATCGCATGGCACACCTATACATTCAGGAGATAATGTGATTATATGGGATTCCAGTGAGCATAATCAGTGCCAGAGATCCACGGTTTACCTCACGTTTCTGGGGTAGTTTTCAATAAGCATTAGGTATCACTCTGAGTTTAAGTACTACATATCATCCAAAAACTGACGGGCAGTCAGAACGGATGATACGTACGCTTGAAGATATGTTGCGTACTTATATCATGGATTTTGGATTGACTTGGCAAGATCAGCTACCTTTAATTGGTTTTGCCTACAATAATAGTTATCATCGCAGTATTGATATGACACTTGAGGCATTGTACGGTCAACGATGTCATACTCTACTATTTTGGGATGAGGTAGGAGAACGACAGGTTGAGAGGCCAGAGTTGATACAGAAGGTTGTAGACAAGGTAGATTTGATCAAACGAAGAATCAAAGCTACCCAAGATTGGCAAGCCAGTTATGCTAATATTCACCTCAGGCCATTGCAGTTCGAGCCTGGTGAATATGTTTTTCTTCGAGTGTCACCTTTCAGAAAAGTGATGAGATTTGGTTTGAAAGACAAGTTATCACCACGGTATATTGGGCCTTTCCAGGTATTGGGAAAGATCGAAGATGTTGCTTATCGTTTGGCATTACCGCCATATTTTTCCAGTATACATGACGTATTTCATGTGTCATTACTTCGACAGTATATAGCTGATGAGTCACAAATTATCCAGCCTACTGACGTTCAGTTAGAACCATATTTGTCATATATTGAACAACTACTCCGAATCCTTGACAGAAAAGAGAAAGTGCTTCGAGAATTTATTGAGTTCCAAAAATGAGTTGCCCACCTAGCCCTACCCAATTTACCGAGTATCATCACCACTAAAAGTGAAAACCCAAGAAAAATGAAAATTCCTATGCTGGGAATTGATTTTAAAAATAAGGGAAAGACCTTAAGTTTAAAGTGTAAATCACAACATTTGTGATTCAAAAAGATGAAGTGAAAATGAGAAGCAGGGGTAAACGCATATAACGTGGAACAAATAACAAATCAAGAAAGTAAGATGCCCATTAGAATATGGGTTTGATTAGTCCAACCCCTCCTACGGCCCACTAACATAGCCAGCATATCTGATGAGCCCAACAGAAGGTTTTCTTCTGTGAATTCATTACTTCTACATGGCCCATCTATTATTATTATTTTGAGTTATATAAAATATATAATTATATTATCCATTTCATTTACTTGAATAATCCGATGGATTTCACATTTCTATTAAAAGTTTTCCGACGCTTACATCAAATCATTCCGAGGAAATAACTAATTTAATTTAAATGAGATGATGGATTGTGAATAAAAATCATGTTTGTTCATATTTTAAATCCAGGAGCGTTATCTGATTTTTATGTTAAATGATGCTAAATCGATAGACCAAGATATCCTCCATCTTGTGTCCATAATAAGCCCAGTGAGAGAAATATGCAGCCATATTAGAACATGGTCTAAACTATAGCCCAAGAAGAAAATATAGTATATGAGTTGCATAAAGATATGTGCTAGACAGTGGACACTATATTGTGATCAACATCAATTATAATTTATTTGAATCTATATATAAAAAAGGAAAGTTTAGGGATGCACGTAAATCTACCCAAATAACAAAAATAATTTTAAGGAAATGTTAAAATAAAGGGGAAAAAAAATCGAAACCATGCACTGAAGTTTTCACTGCCCACGTATTATTGGTGAACGAGAATTTATAGAGTTACCAAAAATGAGTTATTATTTCGGTAAGATATTCAGATTTTTTATTTTTTTAATGCAAACATAAATAATTTTGGTGGAGGCTAAACCTAAACCATCATTGTATCATTCCAAGCTCTTATTTGATGACAATGAATAATTTATTTTAGTACATAATATAATGTTATTTATCCAAATATTCATTTGTAATGTGTTATGTGTCAAACAAACATTCCAGAAGTCATCGTCACAAAACCAACCCGGAAAATATAAAAATATGCGTCACTCAAAATTGTAAAAAAGGTATAATGGAATGTTAATGAGATCCTAGCACATGAGTAATACCCAAATCATGTATCCAATGGTTCGTATTTTTACACATAGGCGTAATTAATTATATATTATTGACGTGACAAATTATGAGGCATTAGATCTATCATTGGGGTAATACCCATGTGCTAGGGTTGAACTCAACCAATGTAATGGGTTTGTCCGTACTTATGTTTCGAGCACTTAGATAATATTTTACTTCATGAGTAAAATAATTTTTCAAAGTCACATAACAATCAGCTGCCCATCCTATTCACCGTGAGTTTCTAGTTTTCTTCCCTACAACACAGAGATGAAAAGCAAAATCATCATGTATGATAATCAATGGAATTCTTTGCGACTCCGACGGGTAGGGGTTGGCTACGGCCAAGATTATCCACCACCCAAAAAAATCCTATAAATAAATGAATACCAATTCAACCAACATTGGTTTTTTATGCATCCATCGGGACAAGTTGCTGGCAAAACGACGAGCCAAACAACAACACAAATTAAATATGACAAATCTCAACAAGACACGAGTTTTACAATTTAAAAATAAATAAACGAGGCTACTCATTAAAAACTATATATATATCTGAAAATCAAGGTTTTGAAGACATACCTTATCCAATGTTGCGGATTCTCGTTCTCCTCCCTGAGAACAATTATTTTGAGAACATTCAATTGGTTTTTTTTTTCTTTTTTAATTAATAAGATCGAGGACGCCAGAACATAAAAAAGATTGTAAGGAAAACAATGATGGAAATCATAATGTTATCACCAAACTAAAAAGAAGGAAAAACGACGAGACAAACAACACAAATTAAATATGAAGAATCTCAACAAGACACGAGTTTTACCATTAAAAATAAATAAAAGAGGCAACTCATTAAAAATATATATATCTGAAAATCAAGGTTTTTGTAGACACACCTTATCCAATGTTGCAGGTTCTCGTTCTCCCTGGGAACAATAATTTTGAGAAGTATTTTTTTTTTCCTTTTTTAATTAATAAGATCGAGTAAGCCAGAACTAAAAACATAAAAAAGATTGTAAGCAAAACAATGATGGAAATCATAATGTTATCACCAGTGTTCTAAATGGCGGTCGAGGCGGTGCCTAGGCAGTAGGCGGCCCTTGACCACCACGCCTTGGCATGAGGCGGCCTTTTCAGACGGCCCAAGCTGTCCGGGCGGCGAGGCGGCGGTGGCGGGCGCTCGGGCGGGTGAGGCGGCCAAGGCGGTCAACACATTTTTTTATTCAGTCAAAGGTCAAGAGTCAACTAATTTTAAAATTCTAGTCAAAATTCAATAAATTTTAAAAATCTAGTCAAAGTTTACCCATTTTAAAACCCTAGTTATTGACTTATTTCAAAAACACTAGCCACTATCTTTTTGTTTTCATTTTTGCTCCCCACCCTCCACCACACACCTCAAGCTGCCCGCCACCGACGCCCGTCGCCAGCCGCCACAAGCAAGCATTTTAGGTTAGTTTTTGCATATTTCACCTGCTTTTACATACTATTTTTTATTACATTGCATGACTATATATGATTACCCATAAAAAATGCTTAAAAAAATTTAACCGTCTAGACGGCCAAGGCGGTAGGCGGTCACGGACCGCACCGCCACCGCCTCTCGCCATTTACAACACTGGTTATCACCACACTACAAAAAAGGAAAAACGACGAGCCAAAAGTATGGGAATGTGAGTCAAACATCAAGTATCCACTATTACCTTAGCTCTACATGTCCTTAAAGCTTATTTATCACACATCATGCTAAGTATTAAAAATTAAATCTACCTTTGAAGGATCCCAAAAGATTAAAGCCCCAAGAGAAGATGCTTTATAGTAATTGAGCACACGTAGTGTGAAAAGCACGCACCTTGCATACACACAGAGTGACTAGGGAAGAAATTTTATTGCTTGTATAGAGAATCTATCTCAGGGAAAACTCATTCATATAGTTCAGTGTATATTATCTCAAATATTTTTCAGCTTCTTTGTTGTTCGATCGTTCAATACCGAGCTATACTATCTAACTTTGTGGCCAAGGAATCAGCATCCTATCACATACACCCTGCGCCTGAGTTACCATACCCAGGCACAAACATCGTAAAAGGTATGGCACGCCTCAGAATATCGCGTTTTATGAAATCGGCAGCCCTTAATTAGGGCTTTCAATAAACTGACAGGCAGTATTTAAACCCCAATAAACACAAGGCCCCAACCAATTGATATCAATTAATCAATACTTTTGAAAAACACGCATTGATTGGTGCTTAACAAACTTTTGTTCCTCCCAAAACATAACAACCACAGCACAATTCTCTTTGTTTTCTCACAAAATCATGCACAACACTTGTATTTCTTCTTCTTTCTGTTGCAATTCCAGTTCAAGCAACTCTATTATTTTGTCAAATATATTTTGCTTGTGTGTGATAGTTCAGTGTAAAAATTCACTTTATATTTTTAAAATAATTACACGCGCGCCTTAGGCTTTAGGGTGCCCTTAAGCTCTAGTGCACATTGTGCCTTAAATAACTATGGTTGAGAAGTTAAAAATAATAATAAATACCAGAACTAACAAAAAATGTAAAAACATATCAAACATCGCAAAAGGTATGGCACGCCTCAGAATATTGCGTTTTATGAAATCGGCAGCCCTTAATTAAGGCTTTCAATAAACTGACAGGCAGTATTTAAACCCCAATAAACACAAGGCCCCAACCAATTGATATCAATTAATCAATACTTTTAAAAAACACGCATTGATTGGTGCTTAACAAACTTTTGTTCCTCCCAAAACATAACAACCACAGCACAATTCTCTTTGTTTTCTCACAAAATCATGCACAACACTTGTATTTCTTCTTCTTTCTGTTGCAATTCCAGTTCAAGCAACTCTATTATTTTGTCAAATATATTTTGCTTGTGTGTGATAGTTCAGTGTAAAAATTCACTTTATATTTCTAAAATAATTACACGCGCGCCTTAGGCTTTAGGGTGCCCTTAAGCTCTAGTGCACATTGTGCCTTAAATAACTATGGTTGAGAAGTTAAAAATAATAATAAATACCAGAACTAACAAAAAATGTAAAAACATATCAAAAGTTAAACAGATACAATAGCAAATGTCACAAACCTCCTAGGGCTCATGACTGTGCCAACTTTGTCCCTATATAAAAAATTTAAAAAAATATAAGAAAAAAGATCCGTATGTAGAATTTCATCAAGTAATTCTCTTTCAAGAATGGGATGATATTGCTGAAACACCTACTTCATGTAGTCGTAAACGAACGAGCCTAGGAGGAAAATCGGGATAACATGTATTGCATCTGACATGGGAGAGAAAAGACAATTTAAGAAGAGGGTTAGAGCCAAAAAATTTTTTAAAAAAAAAAAAAGAGAGGGAGAAGCGAATGAAAACAGACTCGTAATCAACTTTTTTTTTTTTTTTTTTTTTTACTCATCTGAAAAAACAACCTTAAATTGGATTGATTGCTTCTTGAAAAAGCTAGATTTCATGCAATTAAATAATTGTGCATGGCATTAAAATGGATTGTACAAGAGTTCCTCACCAAGAGCATGAGACAGAAACCGATCCACCGCATCAACTCTATAAATATACAAAAATAGCAATATAAAAAACAGTTTCCTTCCCTAAAAGAATGAAATAAGCATCGATCAATTACCTCGCTCGTGTTCCATTACCAGATAAAACCCTACGCCTAAAAAACAGATAAATCGTTAATTATATATCGATGGTGAAGGGATATGAGTATGACAATAAGGAATTCGAACCTAATCGGAACCAATTTGTATCGTAAAGGCATCATGTCCGCCGCCGATCGTATTTTCTCGATTGTTTGGGAAGTCCAAGTTTTCTAGGTTGTCGGGGACTAGGGATGGCAATGGGGCGGGGCGTGGCGGGGACGGGTTTGACGTCCCCATCCCCGCCCCCGAATTATACCCTCGTCCCCATCCCCGGTCCTGCTTAACCGGGGAATCCCCGTTCCCGAACCCGCGTCCCCTATTGCAGATTCCGACTTAAAATTTTCGTTTTTCCAACTCATTTTCTTTATATAAATCCAGTGACATACATATAACATTATAATTTCAGCTTATTATTATTATTTACTTATTTAATATATTTTCGGGGCTATTGGGGCGGGTTCGGGGATGGGGATGGCATCCCCATCCCCTCCCCACTCCCCTGCGGGGATTTTCCCCCGAACCCAAAACTCTCCCCCGAACCCGCCCCCGTTTCGGGTTTTTCCCGCAGGGACCCGAACCCACGGGGAATATTGCCATCCTTGGGACGGGTTGGGTTTGGGTAGGAGGCAAGGGCTGTGGGTGGAAGATTTTTTTTCAGGTAAATTCCATACTATTTTTAATTAAATTATCATGTAAATTATATATAATTATTATATCTTCATGTTAATTATATGATAAATATATTCCAATTGTAAATTGTATTATTAAATTTAAATAAATATTATTGTGGATGGAAGATTTAAAAAATATAATTCTTGCCTTGTATTTTTATCTATTAAATAAATTACAAAAATATTTTTTCGTTTTCCAATACTAGATAAAACCTTAAGTCTAAAAATAGATAAATCGTCAATTGTATATCGATGCTGACGGAGGAAATCGTATTATTGTTTTGTTTTCCATTACTAGATAAAAATATATAATTTTTGCCTTTTATTTTTTTTAAAAGCACAAACATCGCCGAAAGCGGAGGGTTAAGCAGGCCCCTACCTGTATATAAATAACGAAATGAAGCCTATGAAGAAAGGGCAAAGGGCTCCCTCGCACAGGAAAAAGTTCAAAATATCATTACAGTCAAATCTCAAAAAGAATAAAACAAAGCAAGACCACAGCGGTCAAATAAATAAAACAGGCAAACTGACTAAGCTAACAGGAGGAATAACGTCTTCAAGGCAATCTCAATGAAGACATCCATGAATATCAGGTGGACAGCAAAGCAGAAAGAAGCCACCATTTCAAAATCAAAATCCGCAGGAACTCTAATAGAGTACACCAAAGCTCTCTGAAATCCAACACCAGGCAAACCAGAGGAAGCAAGTGAGGCCATAAAACAGGCCTATCTCGAGTAGGACCCATGCAAAATCAGGTCAGCAGGAGCTGAAGAAGAAACACACATACGCACACACGCACGAGGAATACCACTCTACACACACCCAACACACGCACAACATTGCCTTGTATTTTTCTCTGTTAAATAAATTACAAAAACATTTCTTCGTTTTTTATTACTAGATAAAACTCTAAGTCTAAAAACAAATAAATCATCTATTGTATATCGATGGAGGAGAGATATGACAATAACTCATGGACACGGGCGAACCGCTAGCTAAAGCCCACACTGGGCTAAAAAATAAGTTGTATATATGTATATTAAAAAATTTAATGCGATTTGTGCAAAATTTAATATTTTTGCATGCCATGTATTGATGCTTTGGTATTCCACTAACATGATCTTATTTAACATATAGTGTTTGTGTTTATATATTATGTCTAATTTGTATATTCGATTTTTTTTTTTATAGGCTATTATTTACATGTTTAGTTGTTCACAATAAACCCAAAAAAAACAATAATTATTTTTCTTTTTATAAATTTTTAGACCCTAATTTCAGATTCAAATTTTATCACATCTACATAGTTTGTACAATGTATTTTCTTCGAGAGTTACATGTGTAATGCGTTTTGAATTTTGATTAACAACCATTACAATTCATATAACTTGTTAGGAACAAAATACATGTGTAGATGGAGGGCGGGGTGAATACACACTTAAAAATATTTTAGAACTACAATAGCTCGTTCTTGAAATTTTCAAAAATAAATCGAGCACCGATGAATTATATCGAGTTTGGTTTTCAAACCAAGCGGAATACACTCGAAATAATCCTTCGTAGAAACCAAATAAAAATGTTAGAAATCATTTGAAAGAATGCAAATTGAAATAATAAAAATATTTTGGTTGAAGTATTTTATCAAACACTTTGTATGCAATATTCTAGTCTATGAAGAACACATAAAATGCTTCAACAATGCATACTAAAAACAATGACAATAAGAAAGTAAATGCGATAAACAAATAGACACGAATTTATTTATGGATGTTAGGAATTCATGCAATCTCCTACGTCACCCCTTCTTCCACCTCGGAAGGATCCACTAGAAGACTTTGATTTATACAACCTATTTGTACAAACCCAATTTGATTTAGAACTTATTCAATGCCTAAACAAGAACTCCTAGAACTCTCAATTTTAGGCATCAACCTCACAATCCGCATAATGTTTAATGTCTCTTATGCCAAGACTACAAACACAATCTTTAATGTCTTTGTGCTAAGAATATCACTCAACTAATTTTTTAAAGCACGTCTCTCGTATGTGTGTGAGTGAGGTCTCTTCAACTCATATACAAAGATATTGAACATGGAAGAGTGTTCTATAAAGTGCGTTTGGTGTAGAGGATTTAACGTTGAAAGCTCATCTCTTCTTCTTCTTCCTCACACTTTGGGCTTGCTATCTTTCTAGCTTGTTTTGCTTCTAAATCTGCCCATGCTTTTTGTGCCCCATTCTCTTCTCTTGTTTTGCCTTCAAAGTATTGTATTTGTATCTTCAAGAATGATATGAACGTTAGATTAAAGAATATGACCATTTGGGATGTTTTTGGACACTTTCTGAAGTTGCAACGGTCATTTTTAAGTTGCTAGAGTTTGAGCTGATTTTATTGTTCATCGGACTGGTTTGACCGATTTGATTTGGTCAAACTCATCTGGCCGGTCAAACTTTGATCTGGTCTGGTCCGACTTTGATCTGGTCTGGTCCAACTTTGATCTGGTCTGGTCTGACTTTGATCTGGTTGAACTTTGATATGTTCTGGTTCAATTGACCTGGTATAAAGTAAGTTTGATATGGTCTTGTTCACTTGATCTGGTTTGGTCATGTTTGATCTGATCTGTTCATTTGATTATAGCTCTTGATTTACAGATTTCTGGGCAAAGTCATAAACATAAAAGTTGTAGCCCTTTCTCTTGGCTTTCCACAGAATCAAGAATCGCTCAATTTCAAGTTTGTATGTGAAAGATATACTCAAAATATAAGTTGTGTCAGAAATTTTGTTCTGCAAAATTTCAGTGCAGAACCCGAGCCTTCATCGTGCTTTATCAGCTTATTACACTCCGATTCAGATTAATCTGGTTGAAGATGATTTGTAAATCATTGTCTTAGCTTCGTAACTCATACTGAATCGTTCCGTTTGGATAAGCGAGCTGTAAGTTATGACCAAAACACCAGAGCTGGTCTGTTTGATCTGGTTGTTGTAGCTTTGATCTGATTTGCATCCTGCTCGATGCTGCGACCCACTTTTTGCCTTGATAACATCCGAACTAACTTATCTGGCCTGAAATATGACTTGTATATATTTGAGTAATATTTCCAACCGTTTTGGCCTCAAGTCATTTGGATCACCGAGCTATGAGATATGATTGATTTACTGAACTGCGCCAGCTTGAGTAACTTGATTTCCAGCTCAAAAACTTCCATCTTTGATCTACAACTCCAACACTTGATGAAATATGTTAGAAACACAATAACAAGTTTTGTTATCATCAAAATCAAGATTGCTTGTGTTTCACAACCCAAAAATCTCTCTCTTTTTTATGATCACAAAACTTGGATAAAAATATGAAAATTAAAACTCAATTAATTCAAAAATCATATTTTTAAGCAACATATTTCTCCCCTTTTTGTGTGAATCAAAAAGGTGTATTTTAAGCAAAAAAAAATTTCTCCCCCTTAAAAATATAAATAGCTCTCCCCCTATATTTTTGAAACTTTGAAATCGATAAAAATAAAGGGATAACTAAACGATATTTTTTTTAAAAAAAATATTTGCAATGCACAACAAATAAACAAGTTAATAATTAGCAAAGCTTCATCAAAATTAAACCAAATTATCTCAAACTATCAAGCATCACAAAATCAAGATTGACATGCCAACTGAAATATTCATAAAGCATTTAAGCGTCACCAAACACAACCATAATTGTAATGGAAATTACTAGACATTCTTCATTCAAGACATGCTAGCACAAGTAGAATATCAAGATGCAATCAACATCAAGTGCTCTCTAAAAGCTAATATTAAAACGAGTGTACCAAATTTTCTTGATGATGTGTGACTGAGATTTGAGTTTTTTTGTCTCTTCTATTGAAGAGTGCAATATCCTTGAACTTTTTGACAAAAACACCAACTTTTTGTCCATGTACAGTTTCTGCCGCAGCACGCATGGTCTGATTTCAACGAATAAACTGCATTTTTTCGCACATGACCAGGCTGCAAATTTTATACCGCTGCAATCCTCTACGAGTCTAGTTTGCAACGCAAAAAGTGGTTTGTAGGAGTTATGCCATTTTTTCCCAAAGTCGCTACAAGCTATCAAAAATTACCAACTATGCATATATGTGTTAGAAAATCTTAAAAACGAAAATTTAAAGATCAAAATCAGTTTCAAATTCTCTTTCAATAACAACCTCTCTGATGTCAATTGTTAAGATCGAAATACGTGTGTAGATGGGGGGTGAATACACACTTAAAAATATTTTAGGGCTACAATAGCTCGTTCTTGAAATGTTCAAAAATAAACCGAGCACCGATTAATTATATCGAGTTTGGTTTTCAAACCAAAAAAAATACACTCGAAATAATTCTTCGTAGAAACCAAATAAACATGTTAGAAATCATTTGAAAGAATGCAAATTGAAATAATAAAAATAGTTTGATTGAAGCATTTTATCAAACACTTTGTATGCAATATTCTAGTCTATGAAAAACACATAAAATGCTTCAACGATGCATACTAAAAAGAGTGGCAATAAGAAAGTAAATGCGATAAACAAATAGACACGAATTTGTTTATGGATGCTCAGAGTTCAATCTCCTACGCCACCCCTTCTTCCACCTCGAAAGGATCCACTAGAAGACTTTGATTTATACAACTCATTTGTATAAACCCAATCCAATTTAGGACTTATCCAATGCCTAAACAAGAACTCCTAGAACTCTCGATTGTATGCATCAACCTCACAATCCACATAATGTTTAACGTCTCTTATGCCAAGACTACAAACACAATCTTTAAATATCTTTGTGCTAAGAATGTCACTCAACTAATCTTTCAAAACACGTCTCTCATACAGGGGCGGTTCTATGAAAAACGAGACCCTGAGCAAAGCTTACAATTCGGGCCCTTTCATATTAACATCAAAACTAATATATATATATATATATATATAAAATAATCCGAATAATAGAATCAAAATAAACCAAAATACATATATATATGTATATGAAAAAAAATCCGAATAACATAATCAAAATAAACCAAAAATACATAAATTAAGAAAGTACACAATGAAAGAAGGTTTACATAATTGCTCAAAATAATTTAATCAACAATAAATATTATTTAAAATGAGCTCTTCTTGCATTTTTTGAAGCAAAATCATCAATTATGTCGTCATATGATATATCTTCCAATATGTCTTTTTCGATGCAGAGGATCGCCAAACCATTCAGTCTCTCTTGACTCATTGTGGTTCTCAAATAAGATTTCAATAATTTTAACTTTGAAAAACTTCTCTCAGTTGATGCTACAGTCATAAAAATAGTCAATAAAATTTGATATGCGACCACGATCATAGGAAAAATATCCATTTTCAATGAAAACTCTAAAATTTTAATTGATGTCCAAAATTTATTTGTGTCATAAGCTTCCAAAGGTAGCATCTCTTGCAACATTTGTAGTTCAAAAAACAGATCATGAGCATCGATATCAGACAGATCATCCTTTTTCAAAGCAGATTCAAGATTCACACAATATTTTCTCAAATCATCTTCATCCAATGTCATTAGCTGTTCTCCATCCAACAAAAATCCAAACATCTTTTCGAAAAAATTCAATTGCTCAAACCTACTCCTCAACTCCGAAAGAGCAACATCTACCACAACAAGAAAATAATATGTCCTAAAGCGTTCTACAGTTTTTTGTGATTCTCTTTCAGTGTTAACAATCTCATCAAATTGTCTCTTCCTAGAAGTTTGTCTGCGCTCATGAAATACAGAATCAACTCCTATATTACAAGCAATTTCTTTAGCAGAATTTATAGCAGATGAAAATCCTTCTTTCCTGTAATTCTCAAAAAAAGAAACAAGTCCTTTCAATTGTTTCACTGCAACATCTATACGCATCGTTTCAGATTGCAAGGATTTACTAACCGAGTTTATATTGTAGAGAATATCATACCAAATTACCAAGCTTAATAAAAATTCAAAGCTGCTAAGTTCATGTGTTGCCAGCAATCTAGCATCCCTCGACAATCTTGCATCATCGGTTACATCTGCTACCTTAAGTAAAGCTTCTCTGATTTGCCCAACTTGTGACTTAATGGTCTTGACACTTTCAATATGGCTTTCCCACCTTGTTGTGCACAATGACTTTAGTGTCAAATTATCCAAATACTCAAGTAGAATACTCCAACGTTTTGTAGAATTGGAGAACATTGTATACATGCATTGACATGCTCCAAAAAAAGATTTTTCCTTAACACAAGAGTTTTCCGTATCACAAATCACCGAATTAAGACAATGACTACCACATGGCATGTAAAACGCTCTCGGATTTATATCAAGCAATCTTTTTTGAACACCTTGATGTTTTCCTCTCATGTTGGAGCCATTATCATAACCTTGTCCTCTAATATTATCAATATCAAGTCCAAGAGAGTCCAATGCAGCACAAAATTTATTGAAAAGGCTCAATCCACTCGTGTTTTCAACATTCAGAAATTCTATAAAATACTCCTCAATTTTTACCGGAATACATGACACATCAACACACCGTAATATTAAAGTCATTTGTTCCTTGTGAGTTGCATCAGGAGTACAATCAAGTATCACTGAATAATACTTGGCTTTCTTTGTCTTTTCAATGACAACATTTTTCACTTTCACTAACATATTTTTTATCAACTCATTTTGAATTTTATGACTGAAGTAGTGATGATGAATTTATTTTTCTTTAATTAGCCGAAGATGTTCTTGCATTATAGGATCAAACTCGGAAATCATCTCAATCAAGCCCAAGAAATTACCTTTTGAATTATCCTCCATATTTTAATTCTTTCCACGGAAGGACAAAATATTTTTAGCTAAAAATTTTACCACTGCTACAATTCTTGTCAAAACTCTTCTCCAACGGTGTGTTTCATTTTTAAGTTGTTCCTGCAATTCTTTGTCAATTGTTTCATTCTTCCTCAATCTTACTTGTAACTCCACCATAGATCTCAAATTAGCAAGATGTTCACGAAATTTTTCATGTTCTTTAAGCTTCTCACTTAGATGCTTCCAGTCTCTAGATCCCTCTTCAGCTAATTGACTTCGTGATTGCAGATCAGTTTTGAAAAGCTTACAGTAGAAACAAAATACTTTATCCAACTCCTTTGGATAAACTAGCCATTTTCTTTCATGTCTTGTATTCTTTGGAAGAATTCTATTATAATGCTCTGCGGAAAATGTCTACCAAGTTAATCATGAGGGTATTCAAAATTAATCTCTCTAACTGGACCTTTTTCAACGAGTAAATCTCTCATTTTTGTATTAAGACTATCCCAAACTCTTGGATCAAATATATTCAGAGAATGATCTATGCTTTTATTTTTCTCATTATTATTTTTGTCTTCATCAATATCCACAGTGTTTGCAACATACACCTCTTCTATTTGTTCTTCAGAACAGTTTTTTTCTGTGTTTTGATTATCAAAATTGTCAATCAAATTTTCTTCCACTATATTCGTTTCTTTCAAAACAAACATATCCATAGAACCTTTCTTTGATTGAGTCATCTTCTTTTCTATATTTTTTTTTCTTTTAGCACTTCCAGAGGGATATTTTCTAGACATCATATTTCTTCAAGTGATGTTATACAAAGTACAAACACAACAAGCCAATGAGCCCTTGGCCCAATGGTTAAGGGTGAGGCCCTGAGACCAATTGGTCTCAGGTTCGATTCCCGCTGATGGCGGGTAGGTTTCCTAATTTATTTAGGTAGATTTAAGTAGTTTCATCGCTCGAGATAAGCAAGTCTCGAGTCCATGCTCAAGTCTCGTCGGTTGTGCGGGCAGTTTCATTACATTGTTGTATCGTGTAATTGTAATATTGATGAAATTATCCTTCATATCTCATAGTTATGAAATAATCCAAAAATAATTCATGATAAACTAACAAAACACACAATTCAGGTACTAATATAATTTATGACCAGTTAATTTAACTATTTAAATTCAAATTCAACAAAATCCCCAATTTTCAAAATAAGTTTTTGGAATTCAAATCCCTAATCCACGAATTTTCAGAATCTATACGAAATTAACAACAAATAAACATCTAAGTATCTAACATTAAAGAAAAAATAATATAAACAAAAAGCATTAAATCAAAATAAAATTAAACAATATATCAAAATTTGAAAATAAAAAAATTGAACAAGAGCGTGTAATTGACCTTGGAATTTGGATCTTTTTGCCAAATTTTTTCGTGTATTTCGTGAGTTCTGAAACAAGAATAATAGATAGTCAGATCGCTAAATAGACACTTACAAAGCCACAAAAGCCACAAACTTACCGAAGAAACAAAGTGTTGTCGCCTGTCAGATCTCTCAAAATAAAAAATTAAAACCCTTATTTTCCTTGTCCTTTGTGGGAAAGTATTAATGTATTATATGTAATATTGATATATATAAATATATATATATATATATATATAATAATTTTAAAAAAAAATTGGGGCACCATACAAAGGTGGGGGGCCCTGGGCACATGCCCTGGCTGCCCATGGCCAGGGCCACCCCTGCTCTCGTATATGTGTGAGTTGGCTCTCTTTAACTCATATACAAAGATATTGAACATGGAAGAGTGTTTTATAAAATGGGTTTGGTATAGAGGATTTAACATTGAAAGCTCATCTCTTCTTCTTCTTCCATGACATTTATTGATGTTTTGGTATTCCACTAACATGATCTTATTTAACATATAGTGTTTGCGTTTACATATTATGTCTAATTTGTATATTCGGTTTTTTTATTTTCTATAGGTATAATTTACATGTTTAGTTGTTCACAATAATATAACAGATTGATTAGTAACAATCTTAGATCTGTCTTTGTTCGAGTTAGGCCTAAAAATTGATTTCTTTCTCTTTTACCCAGAGACGGATGGTTGATGTGATGAGTCATGCTCATAAATTATTTTTTCGTTCAATTCATAAAAAGCTGATGATGGATTAACAATTGTATCTTGCATGTTAGAATCATACAGAACCAAATTTGCAGTTTTCCCATAAATTTTTATATACTTGTGAAATAAGCATTGACAATGTTGATTTTCTTCAAGGGTAAGTGCTCGAAACTTGGGTTTAGCATTTTTAGTAGAGCTTCAGATTTTTATTTTAAAGATATAAGGAATAACGAAGTTTGAATTTTGAGTTTATTAATTATTTTATCGCGTGATGAAATTTTTGAATGATGAATACAATTGTGTATAGCTATACAGCAGAGGATAGTGCACATTGAACTTGTACAGATTGAAAGCAGTCGAATGATTGTGGTTGAAATTTGCATCTAGAATTTGATCTATAATAAATTCGGAGATTTCAAGATATATCATAATTTGAGCAGTTACTAATGATGTAGTGAATTCATAAAGATCGAAAACTTTGATAAATGAAATTGGTGGATTTTTCGAATTAGGCTGTATTGGAGGTTGAAGTTTTAGATTATGATAAGCTTATAAATCAAGTTATAGTCAATTTGATCGAAAAATTATAATCGAAAAAAATCAAACTCGAGCTATGTTAAATGTTTGACGAACCAAAAAACGAGCCTACTTAACGAGCCTGAAAGCGAGCTCACTAATGAGCATGTTTAACGATCTCACTTAACAAGTCTGAGCTTCTTTAACGAGCTCGCTAACGAGCTTTGCTTAACGAGCCCAAAAACGAGCTCACTAACGAACTTGAAAACGAGCCAAACTCGAGTCAAGCTCGTTTAATATGATAAACGAGCCGAGTCCGAGCTCGAGCCGAGCCCAAGCTTTTATATAATACTAAACGAGCCGCATGATAAAAGCTCGAATCGAGCTTGAGCCCTTATTTTTGTCAAACGAGCCGAGCCCGAGCCCGAGCCCAAGTTCGAACATGATACTGTTCGGCTCGGTTTATTTACATTCTTAACATCAACCTTGTTAAATTTTATTCGTTAAACAGACCCTTATATTTTTTTTTTTATTTAAAATATACAACTCTCAAACACTAAATAAATGCACTTTCCTTTAAAAATAAGGAGCAAAGAGAAAAATGAAATCTTTTAGAAATAGGCCAAAAACTTTTATAAGAGAGATTGGAATTATATATGGAATATATATTACGACGAGAAAAAATAACAAACCGAAACTAATAACTAACTAAGCAAGTGCCGAAATCATAATAAAATAGACCCAAAAAATTTAAAAGAATTAATAACCAATATAAAAATGAAGTAATAAGATATATTAAATGGAATAATATGAAAAAATTTAATAATAATATTATAAGAATTTTAATTATATAATAAGAAATAATTTATCTTAATTAATGTCTAAAAACAATAGTAATAATAATAATAAGTAATGGTAAATAAAAAAATTAATAATAATAAAAAAATTGTTATTATTATTTTAATTCAATTACTATCACATAAAAACATCACGAGTGTAAGAACAAAATTGCAGAGTAAAAAAAACAAATTAAAATTAATATTAATAAATAAAATATTAATTTTAATATCGGTATTATTATTAATATCACCATCTTATTATTATTTTACATTTTATTTTAAATAATAGATTATTATACAAATCTATTATTTTATTATTAATTTTTTACATTATTATTATAATTAAATTATTTTATATTATTATTATTATCATGGGTAATTTGGTCATTTGTACTCAACATATAAAATTAATCAATCGTATTAAAATCATACCAAACACCAAAAAGTTTGTCACACTGTACTATTTATCCTTATATTTCAGCTTTTTGTAGTAGCCCGGTTCCATTTTACAAGATTATGTGACTTTAAACATGTTAGAAAATGACATATAATTTTAAAAGTGTCAAAACATGTTTAAGGAGTCCTTATTTGATGAAAATAAGTGAAAAATCAGATCCGAAACGTCCGAAAATGGTGGGGTAGGTCCCGGGGGTCCAAAAATGACTTCAGAAGGACCCAAACAGTTCGGAGCACACGGACCATTTCGGACCCTCCGAACCACATCGGGCCCTCCGAACCCGAGTTCGGATCGTCCGAACTCAGCAGAGCCAGGTGTCTTAAAGGCTCAGACAAGTGGCAGTTCGGACCGTCCAAACCCAGTTCGGATCGTCCGAAGCCTATAAATAGGCCCTCCGAATTTCAGATTTTTCACACAATTTCAAGTATTCTCTCTCGGCCTTTAGTGCATTCTAGGGTTTTGGGGTGTTTCCAGCCTTCCTAGGCTTGGTCCGGAGGTTGGCCAGGTGCTCCGGGGTTGCGGCGGAGCGGTGCCCAAGTTCTGGGGCAGTCGTCATCAACGGGCTAACGACGGACGCAGGTATAGCTCTGGCTCCTTATAGTAAATAGGGAGTATGCTATAGCGTAGTCAAGGCTTTTAGAATAAGATTATAATGCATGAGTACTTTGCATTGTAGTGCGGATTATAGGCTTGAACATAGTGCTGATCTAGCATGCCTAGTTTATGAGGTACGGAAGTATTATTCGAGATATCTAGATTGAGTATGCATGTATTATGTGTTTGCATGTTTTATATGCCTTTATATACAGCATGTCATGACTGTATGATGCATACATGAGCATGTTGAGCTTTTACCTTAGATGTATCTTGTAGTAGGGCGCTCACCCTACAAGTTTATGGATGGTTGGATACGTAAGTCTTGTGTCAGGTCACCGTGATGGTTGGACACATGTACTAGTATCAGGTCACCATTATCCACTGGGTATATGAGCCACCTCCTGATGCGACGGCGCAGCGTGCTATATACCCTGGGCCCGGTCTTTGAGCTTGTTTCTTGACCTGAGAGTCTTGGTACCCAGTTCACTTTCATACATGCACACATAACACCGTATACTCATACTCTCGTACTGAGCTTATCATGCTTACGTCCCATACTTTGTTGTATCTGGACACCCTATTCCATGGGGTAGGTCTGCGGCTGGATGAGACGGGTGGTTCCAGGAGAGCTTTGGCGATGGAGGACCAGCAAGATTATTGTCTAGGCTTTTGTTTCAGTTGTATTTGGGTTAATACAATGGATTTTATTAAATATGGTTGTAAACAATATTTTATTGTTGTTTAAGTTTTTCGCTGTTTAATTTCTGATTTATTTAATTAAGTTAAATGCATGCTTAAGCTTCTGATTAGTAGGTGATCACGGTGCGGGTCACTACACTTTTAATCTCTTCATTTATCTAGCTTTCGTTTATTTTATACTTCAAACCAAACGGAGCCAAAAAATGCCATCAAATGGAGAGCCAAAATGAACACAATAATTATACAAGTAACCAAAAAACAATAGAAAGAAAAGGAGAAGTCACAGTACTATACCTACCATTGTCCCAATATATTTATTTTTACTATGGTTATTAGATATAAATTGCACGAATCATATTTTTTTGTAAAAAAAATAAAACAAAATCAATTCCTCTGAATTCCAGAAAAAATCACAAAGAACTGCCTAATATACATATTAATGCTCAAGTTTAGTTTGTTAAGGTTGGCAATAGGAAGCAGGTAGTTTCTGCACATTGCATCCTTAAAATACTTGCAATCTTTTTCGAGATCTCTCGACGAATGAATGACCCGCGGACTTATTGATAATCACCATACATCTCGCAAGTATCGTCTAGTCAACCCGTGAATTATAACTTTCTCATGAATATCTCGTGTAGTCGTCGAATCAAAAATTGTGCAAAATTTCAATTTATTTTTATACAAATTAACACGTAAGACCGGTTTACAAAAACATTTTGTCAATAATTATTTAAAGATAGATTGAATGCTCCTGATATAGATATTCTTGAGTAGGTCGGATATTACAAACATAATATGTGTACAATATCACAAGAGCTTTTGTGATAATAAAGTACAGTAATTTAATTTGAAAAAAATAAATTATTTAAATAAGATATTCAAATCTATATTTTTTTATTTTTATTTTTTCTTTAGTAGTGTGAAACAATTTAATCGAATGTCTCTCACTAAACTTTCAAAACAACTTAGGTCATCTCCAACACATATCCTCTATATTTCATCCTCTATCCTCTAAATAGAGATTCCTAATCTCTATTTTCAAAAAATTTCTCCAACATATATCCTCTAAATATTACCAAATACTCCATTTT
The DNA here is from genome assembly GCF_033568475.1 of Henckelia pumila. NCBI lineage: Eukaryota > Viridiplantae > Streptophyta > Magnoliopsida > Lamiales > Gesneriaceae > Henckelia > Henckelia pumila. The sequence goes on from NC_133122.1 coordinate 35,697,888, forward strand.
CTATTTTATTTTTTTAAATCATATATATTTATATAATAATAAAATTACATAATATGTTTTTCAACTATATTAATTGGATATGGTTAAAATTAAAATCGTGTAATATATTAATAATTATGTATTATAATGTTAAACATATTAAAAAATTAAATTTACAAGACTCGTTATTTTTTTAAAAAAATATGCATTTATTTGGTTATTAAATTGCAAACACATGAAAACAGTTGCATTGCACACAACACAAACATTAATCATACAGACAAAATAAAAATTTAAAAAGGGGAACATCAGGGGGTTTTAAGCGTCCAATTGGCATAAAAAAAGGTCAAAGGAAAAAGAAAAGCTAATGAAGAACACTCGAATGACCTTTCCATAATGGCCAAATGTAGTGAGAAAATGGTGGCTGTGATGGATAATGCTGAGATCCATCGAAAAGAGCTCATTGATATTGAGAGACAAAGAAATGATATAATGGCCGAGAAGGAAGATAATAAAATACTATTGTTGAACCCCATGTCTGTTGATGAGCCAGTGCGTCCATACTTGATCAAACAGCAACAAAACATTTATAAGAAAAGACTAGCAAAGGGGGATAGTTCCGCTGGGAATTTTGCACCTTTCGGACAATTTTTTGGAGGAACTTCACCACCCGAACCCAACCTATCGGACTACTAGTTTATTTTCTTGATTACGACGAGTGTGTTTATTTTTATTGTTATTTGTTTTTTTTTTGTTGGTGATTTATTCTCGTGTCAAAATAATCGCATGGTTTTCAAGTTATATTAAGTCGACAAAATGTTTGTAGTAAATCGTGTTTTGAATAAAATGTTTGTGCTAAATTGTTTTGTGTGTTTCTAATTACTTTGTTCATAATTTCCATTTAATGTTATTTAAAAATAATAAAATTACAATTAATTTATTGAAAAATTATAAAAAAAACAAATAAAATTTAATTAAACTAAAAAAATTAAACACTGAAATTAATTTTAAAAATAAAATGGGAGATCACTCAAAATAATAAAAATTAGACCAATTTACCAAGTAATATTTAATATAAAAACTGAAAATAATTTAAAATAGGGACTAAAAAATAAATTCATCATTTTCAAGGTCTAAAAAATAATTTTGAAGGATGGCATTTTCGTAAATATGCCAACCCAACCCAAGGTGGGTTGCGGGTTAGGCGGGTCGGCCCGTGGGTTGGATCACGACAAATAAAAATAAATAAATAATATTATAATTAATTATAAATATAATTTCATAAATAAATATTAATAGAAACATATTAATAAAAATTTTAATTATTAATTTCATGTGTGTAAATTTTATATAAATTAATTAATACAAAAAAATCACAACTTTTATTAAAAATACATATATAACAATAAAAATAAAAATAAATTATTAATTATTCTGGCCCACAGGCATGGGTGCCAACCCGCGCAGGTCGTGGGCCTAGGCGGGTTAGCCCATCTAGGCCCACCTTTTGTTGGGTTGAAAAAATTTCAACCCAACCAACTTAAATTGTGTGGCGGGCCGGGCCAACCCGACAGACCTAACCCAAATTGACGGCTCTACTCATAAGTGTATGATTTTATTTTTAAAAATAAGTTAGTAAAACGTTTCACGTTGGGATAAACATATTTAAATATTTTTAAAATGATGATATGTCTGGTATTATTATTTTTTTAAATTGTTGTATTTACAAAAATGATATCATATTATGAAAAACAATTCAAATAAATATTCGCAAAAACTCATAAAATCGTCTCACAAATCAATTTTGTTAAATTAGTCTTTTATCACATGAGACTACTCATAAATATTTTAGACTGACATATTTTTACAAAAAATAGTTTGAGCGTATTATCATAAATATTAAAATTAATTTTTATGTTAAAAATTAATGTTTTTCTAATAAAATTAATAAAAAAATATCAAATAATTTAGTGTTACCTTTATTTGTTCAAATAAAAGTTGACAAAAATTATTAATAATAATTATTTTACTCAAGTATATATCGTTACATATTTATGCTATCTATATTATATTATTAAAATTTAACATTAATCTCAAAAAAATGACTCGTAAAATTATCTAATGAGAATTTTTATATTACATAAAAGTTAAAAATAGTTAATAAACTGGCAAATAACTCATTTTAACCAAAATTCCAAATATGGAACGAAACTTTGAGTTCAAGAACTGATTGTAACAAAAACTTGGATTTCAAAAAATAAATAAATAAATTACGATTTTAGAATTGTTTATTATATTTATATTTGATTATGTCCTCTATCGTGGCAGCACTGAAGCTGTAAAGACCAGCCGCCGTTTGCAGCTCCAAGATCTACGAGACTCCCTCAAATGGCGAATCCCGGTGGAGCAGACGATACTCCTTCAACCAAGCCTTTGATCACTCACGTCATCTTCGATATGGACGGCCTTTTACTCGGTAATTATGACTTCAAGATCGATTAATCCCGGAAAATGTTGGTTTTATGCTAAATTTTGTTTTTTTATAATGTATTATGTCATAAAGTGTTTTTAATTTGGAATATCGTTAATGGGTTTTTGTATCTGACTTTGTTTGGTTTACTGATTGTTTCTGTTCCTTGTGTTTTAAGGCTTTTTTTTTTTTTTTTTTTTTTTACTGTGGGCCATTGAATTTAGTTGATTAGTCATTGCTGAAACTTTCAGTGTTGTGATATATTCTTTCTTTATTTATTTTTTTGCAAGTCAAAGATTTCTGTGTTTCTACAATATATTATGGAGGCTGGCAAACCAGGAATTTGGTAGGATGAGTTCATGTGTTTTGGTGAATGCTGAATTTGACAATCCAAGTGTTCGAGAATTTGTTTCATGTTGAATGAATTTTACGAAGCTAGTCTAGTAATATCAAACTTTAGCCAAAGGGTGAAAGGATAATGGAAAATGTGAGCAACATTTTACAACTTGGCAACTTAATTTGGCAATAAAGGATGACCATATTTTCTGTTGTCAACTGTGGAAGTAGTGGTGAATTTGTGTCAACTCAAGTCAGAAAGACTTTGCGATTTATAAGTGGATTTTAGAGGTCGAATCCCCGCCTCTGGATGCCGTGCCCTGAATGAAACAGGGACTTTCAAGTGTATATTTATTTTGTCCTTTTGACTTGTAAACGGGGGGGTATTTCTTTTTGTTTCGGGAATCTTGTTTTTCTTTTGGAAAGTGCGTTCAATAGCATGCATGTAAAATGATAAATAGAGTGAGAGGTGAAAGAACGATTCAAGGTTTAAAGATTTTCCTTATAGTAATTGATATGATGAGCCTGATATGTTTTTCTTTTCCGTAGATCATTGCATGTATTGGTGGTTTCTCATCCTGTAAAAGCTACTCTCTTTTTTTCCCCCCCACTTTTTACTGCTGTTGATGTCTTTCATTTTCATCCATTATCCTATTTCTTTAACCTATTCTAAATAGTAAACCTGTTGTTTGTAGGGCTTTCATTTACCTAATTGTGTATTTATTCAGATACAGAGAAGTTCTACACTGAAGTTCAGGAAATTATCATGTCTAGATACAACAAGACGTTTGATTGGTCACTCAAGGCTAAAATGATGGGTAAGAAGGCAATAGAGGCGGCTCGAGTTTTTGTTGAAGAGACTGGAATTAGTGATTCACTCTCTGCCGAAGATTTTCTTGTCGAAAGAGAGGATATGCTGCAACATATGTTCCCGTCAAGTGAACTCCTGCCAGGTTTTTGTATTTTCTTTTTCTGATATTTGGTTTGTGATGTTGGATATTCTGTTTATATTCTAACATCTATGATGCGACTCTGTACTTCAGTATCCTATATCAGATGTGAAAGCACCGGTGCACTGGCATGGATAACTGTGTTTTCTTTTAGATATAAGTATCTGTATGTGAAATAGCAATTATCAGTTAACAAATCTTTCTGCTTCAAAAAGTGAGAAGGAACCATTACAAAGTATCTGTAGACCATAACTAGGTGTGGCTGCTTGCTGAAATCGAATCATATTATTAAATGACAATTTTGGGTTTTCTATGATAGTTATACTGGAAAGTGCACTTGCCGTTAGTTTTTAATTACTGCATTTGTCTTTAGATTAGATGTTTATCTGAGGAAACTGATATTGGAATGAATAAAACAAACTTAAATTGTCACCAGTAGTAGTTTTCCTCCATTAACTTTGAGCACTTGATTGTCATGGCCTGTTCCTAGTCGCTGCAGACTAAACTAACTGTGGTTTGTCTCTTTTAATCTCTTACTTTTCTAATCATAAACGGGGACTTCAACACTCTTCCTTCACCAGCTTATTTGGACAGCATTCTCTTTGTTCCCTCTGACTGTTACTTTTTTGTTGCTTATCGTTGTAATACAGGAGCCAGTCGTTTGATTTTGCACCTCCATGCAAAAGGAATACCAATTTGTGTTGCAACTGGGTAGGCCTTAGTTTTATAGTCTGAAGTCAGGAGATTTTGTAGTGTTACTAATTTTAGCTAGATCTGCTGCGAGTTAATGAATGGAATGTGCCTTACACAGTTCGCACAGGAGGCATTTCCAATTGAAAACACAAAAACATGGTGAACTTTTTTCACTAATGCATCATATTGTTCTTGGTGATGATCCAGAAGTTAAACAGGGGAAACCATCACCAGATGTGTTCCTTGCAGCAGCTAAAAGATTCGAGGTATCGCCTCTTTTTCAATGAAGTATAAGTAGTTGTTTTCCACTAGTACAGGCTACAGATGCGTATTTTTGTTAGGAACATGCTGATCATTAATGCACCTTACCAATCCTCCACTGGAACTCTATGTACTTTATTGCTTCTGGTTCCTGGCAGCAATCTGATCGTCAATCTTTTGTATCTATCAAGTCGTATGGATGGATTCTGAAAAATAGATAATTTTCTTGAGCTTCTGTTTTTTCTCGAGTTCTTAATTGTACTTCTGGATGAGAGAGATTGATTTGAATTGCAGACATTCAAAAATATCATATGCCTTAGATATGAGGCTGTGTACTTTGTGGTTTGATCAATTTTCTATTAGTTTGGCAGTGCAGAGGAAGAATTTAATTTTATTTCATCTCCTGTCCCCTTGCTACATGGGCTAAGAAGTTGAACAACCCTCCCCTGACCCTACCCCTATCCCTACCCCTACCCCTACCCCTAAATCACTATTTGGATATTGCGATTATCTTGTATTAATTGATTGCTAACCAATGTTGATCTATTATTCTGCTGAAAAATTTAATATTACCTATATTAGTGGGATAAATTGAAGTTGCTTGTTTTTAGGGAGGACCGATTGATCCAACCAATATTCTTGTTTTCGAAGATGCACCATCCGGCGTCCTAGCAGCCAAGAATGCTGGCATGTAAGCCTATGTTTGCTGTGTGTCTTTATAGCATATTGTAGTATTGAAGTCGTCGTTTTATTGAGATAATTTGATGAACTGGAATTAATGGAATGACGGGTGGTACAGACTTGGCTTTCACAACGGAAGGATTGAAAGTAACAAAACTTTGATATCTTTTGCTAGGTCCCTTCATGCAAGTAAAGAACTCATGGAATATGCCTTGCCATGAAATAAAATAATGAAACCTTAGAGAAAAAGTCATCTGGTTCTTTTTTGCATGTTTCTTGACATCTTGCTACTTCTAACTAAATGCACGTGATTTTAACTGTTTGTCCGATGGCGATTCTGGAATCAGGTCAGTGGTGATGGTTCCGGATCCAAGGTTGGATCGATCATTTCTTGAAACTGCTGATCAAGTTCTAAGCTCCCTGTTGGATCTTAATCCCAGCGATTGGGGACTGCCGCCATTCGACAGTGTAGCTAGCTGACCACAACATTGATCAGTGTGGTTGCCATTCTATCTTTGCATTTTTTCTGCAACTTCTTGAAATTGCTTTATGCATTATTTGCAAATTCATCCGTCGTTAAATTTAACATAAACAAAACATTATGGGACGAAGAAGATTGATATTTATATCAGTATTTAAAATTTTGTTACAAAACAGAGATTAGATTTTGTGTGTGAGATTAAAATTTCATTTTATGTTTTTGAGAATGATTAGGATTTGAAATTAAAGATTAAATTTTTTTTTTTGCTATGTCTCCCCTTTAACTATCTTCTTGCACTATACAATGATGAATGAACCATTTTATTGAATATGACAAACAATATAATTTTTGCTGAATCTGTCGAATTTCATAGATGATAATATATAAATTACAACAAACATCTGCAATTAGTTAGTTTATATATTTATTTATGATGATCTCATTTCAAGTGAAAAATAGATTAAAAGTCATGCACGTTAATTATTTTGACCAGCAAATGTGGAATTCAAATACAAAATAGATTAAAAGTCATGCACGTTAATTATTTTGACCAGCAAATGTGGAATTCAAATACAAAATTTCAATATCTTTGTGTACAAGATATCTTTGTAGACGCTCAGAAAATAACTAAACGAAAGCTACAACATAAAGTTTTTAAAAAATAAAAAAATAATAAAATTAACAAATATTTTTTAAAATTCTCTAATATACAACAAGTAAAAGAATTTAAATTCGAAGGTGCCTATTTCGGATATTCAAATATTCTTCATCAATATGTTAGAGAAAATTATCAATCATTAAGGTAAGAAGAATCCCGTGGTAAGGTCGCCTTATATTTCTGATGTAATGTGTCAGGACTTGGTTTGATATGATATTATGTTTCCTAAAAAAAAAAAAAAACAAATCCCTTGTTTTTTTTTTTAAATTTTTGCACCCTTCTAAAATAAAAAATTTGTTAAAAAAATCTAATCACTTATTTTTAAAGGTTGCAAACACTACTTAAATAGAACCATTATTTTAAAAATTTACGATGATCACTCATCTATTACACCGATAATATTACTATCTGTCCTCGTATATTTTGATATAAAACGATCACGTAATTATTTGTTGGATTTCGTAAACTAATTTTTGTTTTGATTTCAGAATATCCCGTGATCATCTTGTACAAATATTCAACAAAATTATCACCAACATATAACAAGTCATTGATGTCATAGGTGAGTTGCCATCTTTGGTGCCTCTTTCGTTGCAACTTGCAAGTATGCGCGTTTGGGGCATTTGAAAGTCAACGCTTGGACCCATTAGGTTATAGTTGTCAAACTTTGACTTCCCATTCCCTCAAACTACTAAAAATATCAAATATTAATAATAATAATATTGCCTTGTTCGCAACGTAGTTTCATTCAGAATTCAGATTATAGTTTTTTTTTTTTTTGAAAATACGACACACCGAATTTTATAAAAGATCAGAAGAGGAATTACAAACATCTTGTCTTAGCTAAAAAAAATCATGATTTTTATTGGTTTTTTGTCGCAAGTGTCGGGTGTTTATATATCTAAGGTATCCTGTATTAATCAGTGTAAATATTGAAATATGGATGTAATTATAAAAATTAAGTTTAATATTTTTTTAAAAAAAAGTTAACATCATTGTTGGTATGTCTAATAATCAGTGATTGCTTTACAATTCCAAAAGTGTGTTGGTAAAATAATGTGGATAGTCATATTCCTTAAATAATTTCAACTTTAGACTATAAAAAAAACTCCATGCTACGATCCTTTGAACGATTTGTTTATAGGAACCAAAAGGGACCTTTCCAACTCATGTTTTCAAATCATAATTTATTTCCTCTTTCACAAATGTTGAACTTATAATCTATAGGCTTACTTGCATGTGTGAATTCGTTAATTTAGTTAGAACCACTTATTATATATATTCCCACAATGGAAAATTATTATTATAATACATACATATGTATATCAATTTCACACACTATTCAATAGGAACTTGAGCTTCATTTGGTAGCGAATTTGGTTTGAAAGATCTTTTAGAAACATTTCTCAGTTTTTTTTTTTATAAAATTTTAAAATTTTATTAAGAAAAAATTTAAAAGTACTTCCCAAAAGCTCTCCTAAACACTATCTCGGTTGAATACACAAACTCTTTAATATGAATTTGGTCTCACTTGATTATACCAAACTACATTTACGTTTATATTGATTGAAGTACAAGCAAAAGTTAAGAGTAAAATAGAACTTTCAGTTTTCAGTTGACCTATTAATTACTCATTTTCTTATCATATACGATGTATGATAGTTAATCTACACACGCAAACATGTGTATAATCATCTAGTGATATATATAAAGAAGTTGTCAACTGTGGCTCCTCAGTTCGCATTTACAAGAAAATTATAATTTTGATGACATAATTACTATTCTTGACTTTCGGAGGAGTTCCCATTTGAACGGATTAGTATTTAAAAGAAAAAGACCGAGGGATTTGGTGGGATATTATTGTTAAAATTGCATTAAAAAAAATCCCGTCAAAATTGAAGGTATTTGGTGGGATTTGGTAATTTGTTGTACTTGTTTCTTCTTATTTTAGGCAACTAGTATTGCACTTGTATAAAATTATTGGTATTTTCAAAATTTATTATTTCTGGATTAAATATGTCTTAAATTATGGTTGTCAAAAAATATGTCTTAAATTATATCGATTAATTAAATCATCAAAATGCTATGAATCTAATAATTTTACTTATTTTGTCTTTAAAGCACATTAATTAACTTTATATGATTAAAAAGAAAACAGATGACAGGATAAAAAAATATTTATACTACTTTCATTTTCATTTAATTAATTTTACCTACATCAATCTCGTTATAATTTTTTTCGTTAAACAGACACTCATTTTTTATTTAATAGACATAACTCTCAAAAACTAAATAAATGCACTTTCCTTTAAAAATAATGAGCAAAGAGACAAATGTAATCTTTTAGAAATAGACCAAAACTTTTTATGAGAGAGATTGGAATTATATATGGAATATATATATATTACGAAAAGAAAAAATAACAAACCGAAACTAATAACTAAGCAAGTGCCGAAATCATAATAAAATAGACCAAAAAGTATATATAATGTCACGAATAAATAAATAAATAATAATAATAATAATAATAATAATAATAATAATAATAATAATAATAATAATAATAATAATAATTTAATCATATCATCATTAACACAGTCACGAAATAAAGAATAATTTAATCATCATTTTAAGTATGCATAAAAAGTGCCAACAAATGGAGCCAAAATGGACACAATAATTATACAAGTAACCAAAAAACAAAAGAAAAAAAAATTTAACACTACACCTACTACCGTTGTCCCAATATATTTATTTTTATTATGGTTATTAGATATAAATTACACGACTCAAATTTTTTTGTAAAAAAAAAAAATGAATTCCTCTGAATTCCAGAAAAAATCACAAAGAACTGCCTAATATACATATTAATGCTCAAGTTTACGTTGTTAAGGTTGACAATAGGAAGCAGGTAGTTTCTGCACATTGCATCCTTAAAATACTTGCAATCTTTTTCGAGATCTCTCGATGAATGAATGACCCGCGGACTTATTATGATCATCACCATACATCTCGCAAGTACCGTCCGGTCATCTGCAGATTCTTCACCAAGCTCTCCGCTTTCGAGCTGTCCAGAGATCCCTGATAAAAAGACTCATTATTAGTTAGGCGCGCAACGATGTGGCAATGGCAATGGCAATGGCAATGGCACATTCTAAAAGAGACTATGTACTGGAAATGATTTTATAGGAATCATTTGTCTATCATTTATCAATAGTTATAGCTGATAGTAACACTACCACACAGAATCCAGAAGTAAGAGGCGGGGCGTGGCCGGGTAGCTGTAGCTACTTTAATTTCGAGCAAAAGCATATTAAGTTCAAAGAGTGGTGTTCTAGAAGGTTGTAGCAGATTGAAGTGAGTGTGAGGTGGTTATTAGGCACATGTAAAGAATGTGTCATTTTTTATAGTCTAAAAAGTTGAGACTTCTCACAAGAAACTAAGGAGGACCTCGCTCCCTCAAGTAGTTTTCATCAGAAATTGTCGTTCGAAATACAATGAAAAAGGAGTGGACAAGCTCCGCCAAGGAAAAAAAAAAAAGGACCGCACAAGAGAAAAATCAGAGCCGCGGACCTGTTCTTGCGCTATGGTGTGGAGGGTTCGGTGAACGTCGCGAGCCATGCCTTTGGCATCGCCACATACGTAAACATAGCCGCCCTCGGAAATTGCATTCCACACATCAGAAGCCTGCAATTCAAATATCACGTGAATTATAACTCTCTCATGAATATTTCGTACAGTCGTCGAATCAGAAATTGGCTTTTGCCACTTGAAAAATCTACATGAGTGGTGCAAAAAAGTTGCACACTTACCTTTTGCACCATCTTATGCTGCACATATTCTTTAGTGGGTCCCTCGCGCGAAAATGCAATAATAAGATCTGAAATCACACCAGCTTCAACGAAGTTGTTTAACTCGTCCTTGTAGATAAAATCCTGCAAATTGCAAGCAGCTACTATGAATATTTACCTACATGATGCCTTAAAACAATGTCATGGACCGAATGCTAAGACGATCACTAACCATTTCACGGTTCCTGCACCCGAAAAATAGGGTCGCAGGACCGAGTTCGAATCCGGATTCCTTTAGAGCTAATCTTTCCTATAATATAAGTTGTAAAGATTAATAGAAAATTGCAATGATCCAAATTGTATTCAAGTCACAAAACAATATTCAAGATTCAAAAACATTTTGCACAAACCTGAAGAAAACCGCGAAATGGAGCCAAACCAGTACCAGGACCAATCATTATTATTGGTAGTTTAGGATCTGCAGGGAGCCTGAAGTTTGAAGTTCGGACAAAAATTGGTGCCTGACTGCACTCGCGACTGTCTTCCAAGGATACGGAATTCTGAAAACGGGTAGCAATTGAGAATCAAGGCTTCAAAAAGAGCAATCAAGTGACAAGAAGGTGTGCTGAGCACTAGAGGACAATTCGAAGCAACGAGTGCAGTGGATTACAGTATCATATGCAGATGCAGTGTGCCACACATAATCATGCCATTTACAACAGCACAACAAAACCGTACATACTTACCGTCTCAACCAATCAATTATGGCTAAGACATGGAAACTCAATTGAACGATAATGGAAAAATACCTTCATCCACGTGGAACAAACACCCTTGTGAATCCGTCCTGTTGGTGTTTTCTCGTAAACCAAAGCACATGTCACATGGATCCTAGATGGTGAAATTCTGGAAGAACAATTAGAGGCAATGAGAATCTGAAAGATTGGGCACCCTAACAAAATATGGGAAAATTTGACAATTGATTATGACGAAACAACTATTTTATCAGAGTTAAGCAGACCAACTCCAAATTAACAAAGATCATGTGTTGTACAGATATTGCAGCAAAAATCTCGAAACTTTATCATGATAGAGATGGGATAGGATGACGAACACTCACTTCGGGAAGATGAGATGGAATAAAATCTGGCCTGCAGACGTGGAGCAACTGCGGCAAAGAAAACACCAAGAGGAGGTCTGGCAGAGGGGAAATCAGCCATGACCTCAAGTAGACTTCTCTGGCTTGCAATGACATATTGAGCATATTCCTCCTGATGACGCATCCAAATCCATGAGAAAAAGCTAGTTTTCGGCTTTGGTATCATACACAAAAGATAGTAATCCAAATACATAATGAACCTATTCAAACCTTTCCAGCCGGAGAAGTAAGATGATTGAGTCGATCAGCTTCATTTGGATCAGAAGCATAAGCCGCCAATGCGAGCAAAGCAGACTGGGAAAGAAGACACATTTGAGAGACAATTATTCTCTGCAAGAAAGGAAAATTTGATGACAATGCAACATTACATACCTTTTTGGGAGCACTCAAAAGATCCGCATATTTAGTAAGTGCAGTCCTTAAAGTGCAAGGAGGGAAAGGAGGTAGCAAGGAGCCACCACAGAGTGGAGTGCCATCCTCTTTAACAGCGTGAATAGAGAAGTATGATTGCGAGGGAAGATTCAATAACCTTTCTGCTTCCTCCACTGTTTCAATCAAATTATCACAATAAACGCCAACATGATCTCCAGTTTCATATCTGCAGAATAGAAGAAGCATTTAGACTAATAATAAGATTCATTCTTCTCCCAATGTTGTCAGGGACAAGACGGCTCATCATTCAGAAAGGACATGCAGAATTTACAGAATGCAATGGGTATAATATATTAATGTGTAAAACCAGGAACTCACGTTAGTCCAGTTCCAGATATGTCAAATTCCAAGTGCGTGCACGAGCGATCAGATGCAGGAGAGTGAAGTTCTCTTCTTACAGCAACATTTACTCTTCAGAACAAACATAAAAATGTCAAGTAAAAGAAAATAAATTGCCACTTTAAATTTAAACGAGCAGAGGTCCAAAGAGGAAATAAAAAGGAAAATGGTAGCATCTCGTTACATGCAAGGATGCTGAGCATCATATGCGGTATTGCCATTCGCTGAGCCATTCTCCATAACCGACCCATCTGCCTGGTCATAGAATACAACTCGATATTCCAAAACTGCAGCAGTATAAGGAGTAGTGCCAGAGGCCGAATCCTCGTCAAGAAGTAATCTATCCAACTCAGGCCACACTAACTCACGCCTGCATTACAATCAAGAGTTCCGGTTATTTTAAGCTAATGGAGAAAAAAAAAACCATTGTACTTGTTAATCATTATCCCAGTACCATGCAGTGAAGTCATCTTCAATGCATTGATCATCGTCTCCAAGACCCACTGGGACAAGCCTCTTTCCACCTGAAAAATGCACACGTCCAGTAAGAAATGGAAACACAAGGGAAGACCATAAAAGAATAGAATAAATATACTCTGATAAAATTTGTCTCTACATCTCAAAAAACTAAGGAAAGGCATACATAAGTTGGCAGACAAATAAACAATTCTGAAGTAAACAAAACTTTAATTGAATTTTGTTTACTTCAGAAATTGCACTTCTCCTAAATCTAGAGAAGAAAAAATACCTTGCTCAGCAATCAAGTCGTCCACAACATTTCCAATCTATTTGTCAAACAAAGACAAAAGAACGAAACTTCAGTCAAAATTTTCAAGAGAACAATCTTAGCAAGGTAAGCCTCTACTCATATACATGTATCAAACAAGCAGATACCTTGTTGAAATGTTCATATTGCCGGTTCCCGAGCCCAAATACACCATAATGAAGATTCTTAAGCCAATCGGATTTTTCTTTTCCCTGTGTCACAAAACTTAGAAATTAACCCCCAAGTACACCCTGTATTTTGACATCTTAGAAAATTGTTAGGACTAACAACTGCCTCCGCCGGCAGGCCGACTCAATCATGGTATTTGCCTGCTGAAAGAATTGAGTTATGCTATCAAAGTTCTTGGTAAAATGACAATTGCCCGATCTTTCAGTTGACTTGAAAATTAAGATCATGTGATTTGCAAGATGTTATCTAAAAACAACAGTTGCCCATCCAAAGAGCAGGCTACACGTGACTCTAAGACTGCTTTATGATTTATAAGTTCTGATTGCTTCAGTACCAGTGGCTATAGCCTTTATGAACTGGCAAATGCTTAATCCAAAATAGTTAGCGATACTTCAAAGGGTTTTACCTCTGTAAACCATTTGTAGAACCTAGCCGCATTGTCTGTTGGCTCACCATCTCCATACCTGTATCCAACCAAACCTCACCGACTCAGTAAATCATTAAAGAAGCGTCTTTTTACGCAAGTATCTGCTTTTTGGTTAAAAATTCATGAACCCACGTGGCTAGGAAGAAGAATGCAAAGGTTTCCTTCTGCAGCTTCTCTTCATACTCGTCATCATCCGCAGCATAATCATCCTACCCAGATTAAAATTAACCGGGTTAAATCTTGATTCCAGGGGAGAAAAAAAGAACATAGAAATATAAAAATTGAAAATAGGGAAACAAAACTCACCAAGTCAACAACTTTAAACTTGGCCTGTTGATATCGTGCTTTAGCTTCCTCAGCCAGAGCCTTTACAGAAAGAAAATCAAAGAAATTTATAAATATGACAAAGAAGTTCGAAAACTAAAACTAGACGACAAACTCATAATCATAAATATTTCCATATTATAATCCTTGACTATGAATTCAAACATGATCCCCCTTTCCAAGGAGAATATCCCAAAGTAGAAATCAGATTTGTTTCGCTCCTCCGATTTGTTCGAAATTATTCTTTGGTTTTACCTTAGCGAAGCCTTCAGCGGTACCAGTCTGCGTCCCAAAAAATATGGTAACTTTCTTCTTCCCATCATCCACTTCCTCCGGCCCCCCCGGCGCCTTGGGAATCACCAACCTCGGAGGCTCCGCCTTCTTCCTCGATCCAGACGCCCTCCGCCACACCAGCACGACAACACACCCAATTATCACCGCAAACGACGTAGTGAGCAGCATCATGAGGTCCCTGTTCTCCATCAATATCGCCGGCGCCGCATCCGACGACCCATTTGAGCCATCGATCTTGACCACTTTCAACAACGCAGCCATGAAATCAAACGGCGAGAGCTTCTCCGAAGTGGGTTCCATGGCTTCTCAACTAGGATCACGCAAGATTCCCGAACAAGCAAAAGATTTATCGATCCTCGTCCGCAAAACACTAAACAAACGGCTGGAACAAGTGGCCCCCGATTCGCAGAGTCTCTCCCTCTTCTCCGAAGTATTGATGAGATTGGTTGGGAGTTGAAAGAGCGATGTGGAGAGACTCTGACTTTGAAGAAATGAAAAATGGAGGCTTTAATGGAGTTTATATGGAGAGGGAAGAAGCCACGCCCACCAAACCAGACTCCTCCACCCACCTAACACACACACACTCACACACACCAGCCCACGTTTCCTGTATTCAGCTGGAAAACATGTGTGTATATTATACATACATGTTGGAGCGAATTAAAGATCCGACCCGTAGGCATATTTATTATAATTAACTCGAATTTTTACGCGGAAAATAACCTTTTTTTTTTTTTTTTGTCTACTAATTTTATATCTCGTCTTAGGAGATGATGTAATGAATTTTTGTTTTCGATTATTTTAATTTGATTATCGGAGTGTCATCGAACAACCCAGCAATTTCTGTGTGACATCAACATTTTCGATATTATGTCAATATTATGGTGTCATGTGAACACTCAGCGAGATAGAGTTGTGAGAGGGAAAAAATCAAAGTTAGTAGGCAAAAACCGAAATTAGAAAATTTTGTAGAGCAAAAACCAAAATAGGAAAATTTATAGTTAACAAAAAAAAAATAAAAAAAATTCCCAGTTTTATATACACAAAAATGTTTAAATTATAATATAGGATCGAATGGTTATGTAATTAATGTAGTGTGTAACTAAACTATTTTAAATTATATAATATTTCAAGAATATTTTTGATGGGAAACGCCTTCATAGATCTAGTGAGATAAGAATATCCAAAAAAAAAAAAAAAAAAACTAGTGAGATAAGTGGATCTAGTTAATATTTGGAGTAAAAATAATATTTTTGATATAAAAAATATATTTTGAATTTAATGGATGAGATCAGTTAAGATATTTGTTTCGCAAAATTGACTTGTGTGATTGTTTTATAAGTGTTTTTATGTTATTTAAAATATTATGCGCCCGTTTGGTTTGAGAAACTAGGGGGAAAAATCATTTTTAAAATTTTTTTAAAAAAAATTGTTGTATTTGGTTGCAAAAATCATTTTAAAAAAGCTATAATTTCTAGCATTTTTTGGCTTTTGCTTCTAAATAAATATTAAAAATTTAAAATAAAATATTTTTTAACACTTATCCAAACACCGAAATTGCTTCTACTTTTTAAAATAAAAGCACTATATAAGCGTTTTTTAAAATCTTTTAGCTTATGTATGCAAACTGGCACTATGTTTTGATTATAGTTCATGTTGTTGCAATCGATATTTTCAATTAATTTGTTTTCTAATAATTGGATAGACTCATAGCTCGTGTAAATTTGGTGCACGATATTGACTCTGATAAACAAAAAATTGGTGGTGGGTACCCTACTTGATAAACTATCCAGCTTAATGCAGTAACATATAAAATGTAATTGACAAACATAAAGAAATCGAACTTATTATCATTTGGTCTTATGCTTACGTATCACATTATCTCAAACATCCAGATATTCAGACACAACATAAAAAGAAAAACCTAATTTGTTGAATTTGTCTTTATCTTCATTTACAACCACTCATATCCTAACAAAATATTTATTTACATTTACTCATATTTTTTTAATTTTTAAAGCAATCATGTCACGCATAACATAAAAAAAACTCAATTAAAAAAGTAATATTAAAATTTTTAATTTTGATATAATCTCTACATGTTCCGTTGATAAATGAATAATTTTTTTGTGATACGGTCTCACAGATACATATTCATAAAAATCTGAAACATGTTGACATGATTCATATATGCAATAAAAAATAATATTTATAACATAAAAATTAATATATTTTATGATTCGATCGAATATACATCTCACAAAACCGTATCGGTTGACGATTTCACATTATTTTTGTGTACTAATTAAGACGTTGATATGTGATCCCTAGTAATTGGTAAACAATTATGTGTGGGGTTTGTGAACAAGGAATTGTGATATAAAAAATGCCGTATGTTGTCGTCTGCTCACGTTCAAATATTGCTGCTCTCCTTCATCTACCATTCATTAGTCGGCCCACTCGCTTTCACAAACTTTTTTTATTTGTTTTTTTGGGGTTTTACTCTTTTCTAATTTATTATTTTTATATTTGCAAAATCATTTCACAAAACATATTTTTTGAACAATAAAAAGAAATTCAGCCAGTATTTATTTTCATTAAAGTCAAAGATTCAATGAGGAAAAATAACGGGACATTTTTTAATAGTCCCATCGAGCGCAAATAATTCCTACAATCGGTTCGACATGCAATCAATGGGAGGGATTTAAAGACAAGCAAAATCTAATTAATTAAGACATTTTATGAACATACCGAACAAATAATGTTAATATAAACCAGCTCAGATCCATCTTAACAATTTATTTTAGCCACAGGCGAACTTTAAAAAATGGCCCCTAGATTGCATTCTCAATAATTTTTTCAAATTAAATAGTCAAAATATCTTACTATATTATATTATTAAAGTAGAAACTCTCTAATTAACAAACTTTCAATCAATCGGTGAAACTTGATTTGAAATTATCATTATCTCCTAACTTAATTTTCAATAAAACCAAAATTATTGGCAAAATAGTCATTTTATATAGTTTCCTCTTTTCTAACCATTAAAAGCTCACTTTGTGCCCTTTGATATTATTTTATTTACAAAAATAACACTCATTTTATAAGATATATATTTTTTGTGAATATTTGTTTAAGAAAACGTTATATTTTTATTATTATTTAATTTTATAATTTATTATTTATTTTTTTCGTTAAAAAAACGAAATGTACGAGCACGCAATGCGTGCAGCAAAATACTAGTTTCTATTATAATTGAATAAGCATATTAGGAGTATTCAAAATTATCACTAAAAACAACTCGTTTTATAATTTTAGAGCTAAAAATTACAAATCAAGTATGTATAATCAAGTTTTTCTGTAAATTCTTTCTCAATTGATAATACAGTCAATCAATTCAATTTTTTTCTTGTGGCATGATTAATCGAGAAAATTTTTTAATCATCTTTAACTTTGAGAAACTGAGCCCAGCACTTACTACTACAGATGAGATGGTCAACAAGATTAAGTTTTAGTACATCAATTGAGTTTCCTTCTCTTGATAACGAGCCCTTCAAGAATGTTAATTTTGAAATAATCCATCTTTATTAATATCAAGGCTTTTATATTAGGTCAGTTTACACTAGTACTATATAATAAATTTAGAGAAACAAAAAAATTTTCTTGTTTATATATGTTGGGACTAGGAAAAAAATCGGGCAAAATCCCGGTTCAGTCCTAAATATTTGGACATATTTTCGGTTTAGTCCTAAATATTTAGACGTTCCCGATTTGGCCCTAAATGTTTCTTAAAAGTTTCCGGTTCAGTCCTTAATGTTTATACGTTCCCGGTTTGGTCCTAAATGTTTCCCAAAAGTTCTCGATTCAGTCCTAAATATTTTTACATTGTCGATTTTGTGCCAAATATTTTTCAAAAGTTCTCGGTTTGATCCTTCCATCTACTTGTGTGTTAAAACTAACACCGCGTAGTGTTATATCATTTATGATTGAGTTTTATATTATTTATTATATATTTAACATTAACAAGTTGTAAATAAAACACAAATATATTAGAGTTTTTATCCAAATTTAAATCAATTTTACACAATGTTCAAAATGAAAATATTAAATTTTTTACAAAATAAAAACTTAAATAAAATAAAAGAAACTTGAGGAATTAAAATTTAATGATGTTATTTCACATTTTTATTAATTTTGTTATATTCTTATTCATGATGCTTGCACATTAAATAAAAAATTTGGAGGTTGGAAACAGATATATATCTTTTTAAAACTCTTTTTATAATTTAAAAAATTAGTATTTGAGAAAAATTTACTATTAAATAAACTTAATTTCATATCACTGCTTCATCGGTGGTTAAATAATTCATTATGTTTTCTCAATTATTAACCATAAGTATTCTTCTCTTGAAAAATTGTTGAAAATTTCAAATATTTTGTGAAATAAGTAATACTAGTTACTTGCTAAAACATTTGTTTATTTGTTTGTGATTGATAATGTTTTTAACTATAAGATTGCACGATTCAATTATTTTTTTATTCTATAATTTTATTTTGCATAATTTATATTATATTTTCATCTGAAAGAAATTCTTGTTCATTTATTATTAATATTAATAATATTATTAGCTTTTATTTTATTTAACTTTGTCTTTTGTTTGTAAGTTTTTTTTTACCACGCTTTGTTTGTAGGTGTAAGGACCAAATCGAGAATTTTTGAAAAATATTTAGAACGAAATCTGGAACGTAAAACATTTAGGACTGAACTGGAAACTTTTTAAAATATTTGGGACCAAACCGGGAACATAAAAATATTTAGAATTGAATCGGAAATTTTTGAAAAACATTTGGGACCAAACCGGGAACGTTCAAACATTTAGAACTGAACCGGAAATGTGTCCAAACATTTAGGACTGAACCGAGATTTTTTCCAAAAATATCCAAAGAAAGTAAACTTTTAAGACATGTAAGGGGAAAAAAGGCAAATAATTTATATTGGACTTACAAAACTATATAATAGATTTATTTTTTTAAAAAAAAAAAAAAAATTAGGGACCTTCGGAAAAATGGGAATTAGAAGTGTTGGAGAGGATATGAAAATTGGGCCTGTAAATTGTTATCCTGGGCCTTTGAATTTTCAGCCTACACACCTATTTTCATCGAGGTTTTTGTTTGGTTCCGGCATATTATGTGGGCTCAGCCCATGAAACAAAAACCACTCCAAACTTTTTGGACGTGGGAGCAACTAGCAATATTTTGAACCCCATTTTAATGGAAAGATTTTTTATTTTTTATTTAGAACCAAACACCATTAATTAGAAATCAAATAAATCCTTCAATATAATGTCATAAAGCCAAGAAGGAATACGACTACTGTACCAAACTAATGTAGATTGAGATAATCTCGCTTCTTTAGCAAGTCTATGGGATGCCCCATTCGCCTTTCTCCTCATATGCGTCAAAGAAATAAAATCTGTTGCGTCTATCATTTCTCGAATTTCCATTGCTAACACTCCCTCCGGCCCGCATTCTTCTTGTGGTTTGGTTACTTCTTGAATCACCAGTAAAAAAATTCGACATTATTATAAGGGAGTGTTTGCAATAGATTGTGCTTTTGTAAAAGTTATTAATTTATAGATTATAAAAAAGTTAAGAAAAATCAAAAGTTGGTAGTGTTTGGAAACAAATGTGAAATCTAAAAATCAAAGTTGGGTAGTGTTTGATAAATAAGTAATTAGAGTGATTTTAACAATGACCTTCTTATTAAAATCACTTTTGGAGAATTATAATCACCACATGACTAACTTTTGGATTTCAATTAATTTAAGCATAAGTTAACACATAATCTAGGTTTAAGAAATACACAAAAATAATTTTTTTTAAGTCAAAAGCTAACAATCAATTTTTTTTAGTGATTGCAAACACTCCTTAATAATCTTGAGGCCCAAATGTGAACAAAAATCCATCCCGAAACGGATAGCTGAGAGCTCCGCTCCTTTCACCGAGCCTATATGCCGAAGAACACAAGATTAATGTAAAGTTCCTTTTAAATTGATGTATTCAAAATTATGGATTCTAATTTTACAATCAGTTTAATTTTTTTAGCATATTAGATGAATTTATATATGATGAATTTCAAATCTGCAATTTTATTAATTTAGTTAATGGTAATGGTAAATGAGAACCATTTCGAATGCACCTACTAATTTATTTTTCAAATCAAATCCTTAATTACATTCAACTGCGACCTAAGATAATATTAAATCATATCAATATTTAAGTATGTGTAGGTCTCTTGTGGGACGATATCATGATCACTATCCATATTTATAATAAAACATAATAATTTTTCATGGTTGATCGAAATAACAGATTCGTCTCATAAAAACGACTTGTGAGACCATCTCAATTGAGTTTTCGTGTTTAAGTACCGTTATATTTTAACATATATGTACAAACACTTTTCATACACACACATATTATGTATAATCATATTATAAGAGTTAAAAAGGTATTCTGAATGCACTTTCATTTTCAAAAATTTATATAGTTACTCAAAAATTTATCTATATATTCTTTCCGGACCTAACAAATGGGATGTCTTCAAATATAATTGCCTAACTTTACATTTGCCACTTCAAGAACTTTGACGCGACCCATTTAATTTCTAACATGGCCGGCTGAACTTAAAAAAGTATGATGCTGAATTATGTCAAGTACTTCATGTATATTCGTACTTATGATTTTCAATTGTTATGTGACATGCTACACCCTAAAATAAAATCTTTTCAATCATGTGTCTAAACGTCACTAGTTAAGTAAATAACAAGTATAATTTGATGGTTAGTTTGATTTTAGCATATGAATAGTGCTCTAAAAATCAATTCAATGGATACAAAAAGTTGCGTCATGTTTTCATGTGATGTAATAAATTAGTCGGGCAACACGAAAAAAAAAAATGTAACCCCTTTACAATAATTGGATCAAATATTTGCGTATTAATTACCCGAAGAGCACAATGAAATTAAGAATTAAAATAATTATTTGGCTTGGAAACTACGCGATTGCACATGCATGATTTTTTTTTCCTATCTTTGCAGTCATCAAAATAGTTAACGTAAACGTTAAAGTTAAGATGGTCGCTTTGCTTGTTCATGACAAAAAGAAGAAAATTCATGAGATGTGTATTATATATATGTATATTTGTTTAATTAAAGTTATCGGGTAAATTTTCACATGGAGAAAGGAATTAAAAATAAAATTGTAAATGAAAAAAAAATGATGGATTTGACAAGCTGTAAGGAAAAATATTATTAACACAAAGAGTTATAGATTGGAAGAAATATAAAGAAATTACATTCAAAATTAAAATAAAAAGATATATAGATTATTTTAGACAGATTTCGAGAAAAAAAAAATTAAAATCTTTACTAACCCTTCTCCTTTAACATTTCTTTGGCCACCATACAAATAAAATGAGTGCTACATGTAAGATTACACCGATAATTATATGTTATTTTTGAAATTACAAAATTATCTCATATATACTATTGAAAAGATATTCATTAGGATAGTTTTGTAATTTTAAATATAATGTTACATACATATATATATATATATATATATATATATATATATATTTATATATATATATATATATATATATATATAGTTTTGATATCACACACCTTATTGTGCAGGATTTTCGCGAGCGATCATTTTAATTAATGTTTAATTTATTTTTTTTATAAAATAATACTAAAACCCACAGACGGGATTTAGTGGTCACTCACGAAAATCCTGGACACTGGAGTACGTGGTATCAAAATTAAGGCTGACATACCGTACCAAAATACCGAATTATCAGGATACCGTACCGAAATTTTTTCGATATACAAATATTTTTTCAGTATATTGAAATTTTTTTCGATATCTGTATGGTATCAACATGAATTTTTTCCATACCAAAATTTTAAAATTTCAGTATCAGAACTGGCATGAAATTTTTTCATACCGTTATGTTTTGTACGGTATACCGAAAATCCACCCCTAATCAAAATTATATATATATCAATTTTCAAAATAAAATAAAATAAAATAAAATTGGGAGTCACACAAATCATTCACTAATTGCATGTAATTAAAAAGTATAATTCTTCCGCCTAATGATCATTAGTGTCCCCACAATCATGCATGTGCCCTCGATTCTCATCCATCGCCTTTGAACCAGGACAAAAACCTTTTGCCTTATTTATTTTCAAACTTGTATACACAATCACAAATCCTAAACCACCCCTTTCAAAAAGAAGCTAATCTCGAAAGAATCACACCAAATTCATCCAAAAAAAATCATTAAGGGGATGAAATATATACATTCTTGATCATGATAAAGAAGCCAGCATCTGTGTTCGATGGCGATGATTTTTGCATCAGTAGGATTCTTGCGAGACAGTCTTCTTCCGGACATTCGTCCCACGACGTTCTCGACCCGTCTCCGTGTCAAGCTACGGTTCCTTTCGAGTGGGAGATGCGCCCCGGAACGCCCAAGAATCCACAACAAGAACAAATGTTGCCACCACTGAGCCCTCCTCCATCACTCATGCACAGCATGGGCCACCATCTTTCTAGCATTGATCGTGTCGACTGTAAAGGGTCGACTCCGAAAACGTCGAAAGTTTGGAGCCTGGAGAAGACGGTGAGGAAGATCATCAAGGTGGTTTTGATACCAAGCAAGAGAAGAAGTAGATCACAACAAGAGAACAGCTCTAGGTTTGGGTATCTGACTGATGGAGAATTCGTGGCTTCGAGCTTTTCGTCGAGTTCTTCTTCGTCGGTTCCATCGGATGGCCGGTTCGACGTGCATTTGTCCGGCAGCCTCCGGAGGGATTCGACGGTCGGGGTGGTTCGATGCATCCCGGGGAAGATGACTGCCTCGCTGGCTCGTATTGCAAGAAGGTTTTGAGGTGTAACTATACGTGCATTTTGTGTATTAATTAACTTTAATATCTGTATGTTTAGGGTGATGAATATACTATATATTCACAATATAAATTGCTGGAATTTATCTATCTATACTATATAATTAAAATTTGATTATAGCTTCTACTAATTGTGCAACTTTATTATGAAACTTTTTTTTAACTTTTTTTTTTGTTTATTGGGTAAAGTCTCCTCAACATGAACACATGAAAGGATTAAATTTGCAAAACAAGCAAAGTTATAGTCCTAAGCCCTAATCTAACTAATTTGAGGACAACAATCAAATTATGTAAATTTACAGATCAATTTGAAGTTTTCCGACCCTTCAAATAACTACCTCAATTTTTCATAAATTTGGTATCTTGTGAAACGGTCTGACGAATTTATATCCGTATATAAGATGGGTCGACTTGACCCGGCCGGCCCATGTAATTACAATGAAAATAATTAGTATTTTAATTGTCATAAAAGTAACATTTTCTTTGTGAGTTGGATCAAACAGAATATTAGTTTCACAAAATGTTCTCAACATTACTCTTTGTTTTATCTTTACCACATTTAGAAAATTTATAAAAGTATAGTACCACGGCAACACTACGACTAATCTAAACTATCAATAATCAGTATAAAATATTGTTAAGTTGGATTGCATATGATGGTTAAAGACTCGGTTGGTTGGTGATTGGCATGAGTACACCATTATCAGTTAGGGTGGTCATGCATCAGATAACAGCTCCACCAACCTCCTAACTAACCAAAAAGCAGTTGAGAAGCAGCAATAAAAAGGGATGCAAGTCCATGTAGAAGTTACTTCTATCCATTCTTTGTTTTAGAGACTCTGAAATTGCTTGTAAGCTAGGAGAGTTTCTGTCATGCCCCGAAACCGGGGTTGGTCGACATCGAAGTTGTTTAACAATTTAACATTGAAACAACAAGCCTCATAGTACAAGTCTTGCCAAAAACCAGTCTATTTCATAAACCATAACTGTTTTTACAGAAAAAAACACAAATGCTACAATGCTGAAGCGAAACTGAAATTTAAAGTAAAAATATTTCTTCAACTTGAACTGATCCATCCTCACCAACCTCAGAACTTATTCTGTTCTTCGTCATCTAACTCATCTTCATTCTTATCTGGAGCAAAGTAAGGGGGTGAGTGTTTTGGAAAACACTCAGCAAGTGGGGGCCGATCGAGCACGATAAACACCAAAATATATTTACATGTACTCATGTATATTTCATAATCTCGAAACAAAATAAGCATGCTGAATTCGAACAAATACGAAGCAAATATTGCACTGTTAATTATCTCATTTTTCGTGGTTCTACTGATCAGTCCCCTATATGTTACTCCTCTAAGGGGCGAGGCCAAAGGAACGGTTATTATAACCCACCGCATCAGGGCTATATCAAATCAAATCAAATCAAATCGTCGAAAATTCCTTAACCATTTCTAAATCGACTCTTAACAGTGCATCTCAAATATTTCCAAATAATTCTAACATGCTTCAAATAATATCACGAATAGCCAACAAATAATATATATATCAAAGTGAAACGAATATTATCATGCCGATCGAATTTTCAAAAGTATATGTTATAAAACTTAACTCACACGCAAAAATAAATATAAGTGTAGAAACTTATATCACACAAAAGAAAGGTAGAAGCCCACTTACATGGAAAATCTTGTTGAATCGATAACTGATATAAAATTCTTCTAAAAGCTTCGTTAACTCTTTGCCAAGCCCAACTCTTTAATTTCACAAGAACTTAACTCTTAGAAGAAATATGCATGTCTTCCATATAATTTATCTCTCTTTCTTTTTATGAATATTATGGATTGAAATGAGAATGTGACTAGTGTAGTATATTTATACTAAAATTTCAAGCAACTCAAAGGGTCACATTAAATGTAAGGAATTGAATTTGGTTTAGTGGGTAGTAAATTGAGAGGGAAAACATGGGTTAGTGGGTAGGAATTTGATAAGTCATGGTGGTTTATGAAAAATAGTAAGTATGGTATAATGGTTGATTTAAAGACTAGTCAATAATTTTTAACACATGACAAATAAATTATCTATATTGACAATTTGGACACAAAATTGGATTTTATGAACTTTATAATGGATAAAGATATATACTTGAACGTGTGTTTTCATGGTTGAGAATTTTAAAAGAAAATCAATTGAGGCATTAAGCCTAATTAATAATCAAACAATAATTATATAAAATAATTAGATATAATGTCACTCTTAAAATTTAAACATTAATAATTCCACCTCAACATGACAATTAAGATAAATCATTATTTTGAAAATAATACTAGTCAATAAAAATAATAAGTTTCTTTAAATGTAAAATTTATTTAAAAATTCTAACTATATGTTAAGACGATAACTGAAATTTAGAATAAAACTAAAATTAAAAATATTAATTTTATTTCGCTAGTAGATAAACTAAATTTACAAAGATATTTTTATTTATTATATCGTAGATTTGGTCACGGGTATCACATTCTACCCTTCTTAAAAAAAGTTTCGTCCTCGAAACTTGAATTTTGTATTTTGACTGTTATAAACAAGAAAAATTTTAATATAAAAAATATCATATAATATTATAAAATATCTTTAGGTCTTTCTTGGGATTGATTGTGAAAAATTATCTCAACATAAAGAAAATCAAATGATCTAAAAAAATATTATCGGAGAGCCGAGAAGGGAATTAAAAATTTATATTCTAGAGAAAAGTTTTAACGGAAAAAAATGTTTTCTATATCTAATAAAAAAAACATTTTTAAAAGCATAATAACTAGGAACATAAATAGTATTTTTCGGAAATCAGCTCAACAAAATTTCTTAACAAAAGTTTAGGAATCAAAATTAAGCATGTAATAAAAATTCAATAACTTGATAGATTTAATTTGAGGAAGTAAAGACATTTTTATTTTAAAAATAGAAATGATGATTGATGATCCAAATAGACCTAATACATGACTCATCAAAATATACGAGAGAGAATATTTTTTTTTCTCTAATTTTTGTAGGGAAGTATGATCCTTATGGAAAAAAAATTATTCTTATTAACTAGATTTTTTTTTTCCAAGTATTTAACACTAATAAAAACCTTCGAGTCAAACTATAACCCAATCACATCCATATATATATAAATATTGTCAAGCAAACTTAAACTTCGACAATCATGACTTAAAATTTTTATCTATAATGTGACAAACATTAGCTCCCAAATAATTCTTTATAAATCCAAAATCAGAATTAACTTAAATATTTCTATCGACTAGGTAACCTAAATAATAGTCCCAAAATGATTCGAACATAAATTTAAGTAATAATTCTCATTTCTACTAACCTTAAAAATAATATTAGTTCCCAAGTGGTTCTTTCCTATTCTCAATCTTACTTACTTGTCTCCAAGAGATTTGTTCTCATTCTAAATCTTACTTACTAGAGCCCAAATGATTCATTCTTATTTTTCATCTTGATTTCCCATCAAGATCATGAACCTGGTTTGGCTCTGATACAACTTTTGTCACGTCGCGAAACCGGGGTTGGTCGACATCGGCGTTGTTTAACAATTTAACATTGAAACAAAAAGCCTCATAGTACAAGTCTTGCCAAAAACCAGTCTATTTCATAAATCATAACTGTTTTTACAGAGAAAAAAACACAAGTGCAACAATGCGGAAGCGAAACTAAAATTTAAAGTAAAAATATTTCTTCAACTTGAACTGATCCATCCTCACCAACCTCAGAACTTATTCTGTTCTTCGTCATCTAACTCATCTTCATTCTTATCTGGAGCAAATTAAGGGGGTGAGTGTTTTGGGAAACACTCAGCAAGTGGGGGCCGATCGAGCACGATAAACACCAAAATATATTTACATGTACTCATGTATATTTCATAATCTCGAAACAAAATAAGCATGCTGAATTCGAACAAATACGAAGCAAATATTGCACTGTTAATTATCTCATTTTCCGTGGTTCTACTGATCAGTCCCCTATATGTTACTCCTCTAAGGGGCAAGGCCAAAGGAACAGTTATTATAACTCACCGCATCAGGGCTATATCAAATCAAATAAAATCAAATCGTCGGAAATTCCTTAACCATTTCTAAATCGACTCTTAACAGTGCATCTCAAATATTTCCAAATAATTCTAACATACTTCAAATAATATCACGAATAGCCAACAAATAATATATATATATCAACGTGAAACGAATATTATCATGCCGATCGAATTTTTAAAAGTATAAGTATTTATGTTATAAAACTTAACTCACACACAAAAATAAATATAAGTGTAGAAACTTATATCAACAAAAGAAAGGTAGAAGCTCACTTACACGGAAAATCTTGTTGAATCGATAACTGATATAAAATTTTTCTAAAAGCTTCATCTACTCTTTGCCAAGCCCAACTCTTTGATGCCACAAGAACTTAACTCTTAGAAGAAATATGCATGTCTTACATATAATTTATCTCTCTTTCTTTTTATGAATATTATGGATTGAAATGAGAATGTGACTAGTGTAGTATATTTATACTAAAATTTCAAGCAACTCAAAGGGTCACATTAAATGTAAAGAATTGAATTTGGTTTAGTGGGTAGTAAATTGAGAGGGGAAACATGGGTTAGTGGGTAGGAATTTGATAAGTCATGGTGGTTTATGACAAATAGTAAGTATGGTATAATGATTGATTTAAAGACTAGTCAACAATTTTTAACACATGACAAATAAATTATCTATATTGACAATTTGGACACAAAAATGGATTTTATGAACTTTATAATGGATAAAAATATATACTTGAACGTGTGTTTTCATGATTGAGAATTTTAAAAGAAAATCAATTGAGGCATTAAGCCTAATTAATAATCAAATAATAATTATATAAAATAATTAGATATAATGTCACTCTTAAAATTTTAAACATTAATAATTCCACCTCAACATGACAATTAAGATAAATCATTATTTTGAAAATAATACTAGTCAATAAAAATAATAAGTTTCTTTAAATGTAAAATTCATTTAAAAATTCTAACTATATGTTAAGACGATAACTGAAATTTAGAATAAAACTAAAATTAAAAATCTTAATTTTATTTTGCTAGTAGATAAACTAAATTTACAAAGATATTTTTATTACAAAGATATTTTTATTTATTATATCGTAGATTTGGTCACGGGTATCACATTCTACCCTCCTTAAAAAAAAGTTTCGTCCTCGAAACTTGAATTTTGTATTTTGACTGTTATAAACAAGCAAAATTTTAATATAAAAAATATCATATAATATTATAAAATATCTTTAGGTCTTTCTTGGGATTGATTGTGGAAAATTATCTCAACATAAAGAAAATCAAATGATCTAAAAAAATATTATCGGAGAGACGAGAAGGGAATTAAAAATTTATATTCTAGAGAAAAGTTTTAACGGAAAAAAAATATTTTCTATATCTAATAAAAAAAAACATTTTTAAAAGCATAATAACTAGGAACATAAATAGTATTTTTTGGAAATTAGCTCAACAAAATTTCTTAACAAAAGTTTAGGAATCAAAATTAAGCATGTAATAAAAATTCAATAACTTGATAGATTTAATTTGAGGAAGTAAAGACATTTTTATTTTAAAAATAAAAATGATGATTGATGATCCAAATAGACCTAATACATGACTCATCAAAATATACGAGAGAGAATATTTTTTTTTTTCTAATTATTTGTAGGGAAGTATGATCCTTATGGAAAAAAAATTATTCTTATTAACTAGATTTTTTTTCCCAAGTATTTAACACTAATAAAAACCTTCGAGTCAAACTATAACCCAATCACATCCATATATATATAAATATTGTCTAGCAAACTTAAACTTCGACAATCATGACTTAAAATTTTTATCTATAATGTGACAAACATTAGCTCCCAAATAATTCTTTATAAATCCAAAATCAGAATTAACTTAAATATTTCTATCGACTACGTAACCTAAATAATAGTCCCAAAATGATTCGAACATAAATTTAAGTAATAATTCTCATTACTACTAACTTTAAAAATAATATTAGTTCCCAAGTGGTTCTTTTCTATTCTCAATCTTACTTACTTGTCTCCAAGAGATTTGTTCTCATTCTAAATCTTACTGGTTCTTTCCTATTCTCAATCTTACTTACTTATCTCCAAGAGATTTGTTCTCATTCTAAATCTTACTTACTAGAGCCCAAATGATTCATTCTTATTTTTCATCTTGATTTTCCATCAAGATCATGAACCTGGTTTGGCTCTGATACCACTTTTGTCACGCCCCAAAACCGGGGTTGGTCGACATCGGCGTTGTTTAACAATTTAACATTGAAACAACAAGCCTCATAGTACAAGTCTTGCCAAAAACCAGTCTATTTCATAAACCATAACTGTTTTTACAGAGAAAAAAACACAGGTGCAACAATGAGGAAGCGAAACTGAAATTTAAAGTAAAAATATTTCTTCAACTTGAACTGATCCATCCTCACCAACCTCAGAACTTATTCTGTTCTTCGTCATCTAACTCATCTTCATTCTTATCTGGAGAAAAGTAAGGGGGTGAGTGTTTTGGGAAACACTCAGCAAGTGGGGGCCGATCGAGCACGATAAACACCAAAATATATTTACATGTACTCATGTATATTTCATAATCTCGAAACAAAATAAGCATGCTGAATTCGAACAAATACGAAGCAAATATTGCACGGTTAATTATCTCATTTTTCGTGGTTCTACTGATCAGTCCCCTATATGTTACTCCTCTAAGGGGCGAGCCCAAAGGAACGGTTATTATAACCCACCGCATCAGGGCTATATCAAATCAAATCAAATCAAATCGTCGAAAATTCCTTAACCATTTCTAAATCGACTCTTAACAGTGCATCTCAAATATTTCCAAATAATTCTAACATGCTTCAAATAATATCACGAATAGCCAACAAATAATATATATATCAAAGTGAAACGAATATTATCATGCCGATCGAATTTTTAAAAGTATAAGTATTTATGTTATAAAACTTAACTCACACGCAAAAATAAATATAAGTGTAGAAACTTATATCACACAAAAGAAAGATAGAAGCCCACTTACACGAAAAATCTTGTTGAATCGATAACTGATATAAAATTCTTCTAAAAGCTTCATCTACTCTTTGTCAAGCCCAACTCTTTGATTTTTCACAAGAACTTAACTCTTAGAAGAAATATGCATGTCTTCCATATAATTTATCTATCTTTCTTTTTATGAATATTATGGATTGAAATGAGAATTTGACTAGTATAGTATATTTATACTAAAATTTCAAGCAACTCAAAGGGTCACATTAAATGTAAGGAATTGAATTTGGTTTAGTGGGTAGTAAATTGAGAGGGGAAACATGGGTTAGTGGGTAGGAATTTGATAAGTCATGGTGGTTTATGACAAATAGTAAGTATGGTATAACTGTTGATTTAAAGACTAGTCAATAATTTTTAACACATGACAAATAAATTATCTATATTGACAATTTGGACACAAAAATGGATTTTATGAACTTTATAATGGATAAAGATATATACTTGAACGTGTGTTTTCATGGTTGAGAATTTTAAAAGAAAATCAACTGAGGCATTAAGCCTAATTAATAATCAAACAATAATTATATAAAATAATTAGATATAATGTCACTCTTAAAATTTTAAACATTAATAATTCCACCTCAACATGACAATTAAGATAAATCATTATTTTGAAAATAATACTAGTCAATAAAAATAATAAGTTTCTTTAAATGTAAAATTCATTTAAAAATTCTAACTATATGTTAAGACGATAACTGAAATTTAGAATAAAACTAAAATTAAAAATTTAATTTTATTTCGCTAGTAGATAAACTAAATTTACAAAGATATTTTTATTACAAAGATATTTTTATTTATTATATCTTAGATTTGATCACAGGTATCACATTCTACCCTCCTTAAAAAAAAATTTCGTCCTCGAAACTTGAATTTTGTATTTTGACTGTTATAAACAAGCAAAATTTTAATATAAAAAATATCATATAATATTATAAAATATCTTTAGGTCTTTTTTGGGATTGATTGTGGAAAATTATCTCAACATAAAGAAAATCAAATGATCTAAAAAAATATTATCGGAGAGCCGAGAAGGGAATTAAAAATTTATATTCTAGAAAAAATTAGTTTTAATGGAAAAAAATGTTTTCTATATCTAATAAAAAAAACATTTTTAAAAGCATAATAACTAGGAACATAAATAGTATTTTTCTGAAATCAGCTCAACAAAATTTCTTAACAAAAGTTTAGGAATCAAAATTATGCATGTAATAAAAATTCAATAACTTGATAGATTTAATTTGAGGAAGTAAAGACATTTTTATTTTAAAAATAGAAATGATGATTGATGATCCAAATAGACCTAATACATGACTCATCAAAATATACGAGAGAGAATATTTTTTTTTCTCTAATTATTTGTAAGGAAGTATTATCCTTATGAAAAAAAAAATTATTCTTATTAACTAGATTTTTTTTTCCAAGTATTTAACACTAATAAAAACCTTCGAGTCAAACTATAACCCAATCACATCCATATATATATATAAATATTGTCAAGCAAACTTAAACTTCGACAATCATGACTTAAAATTTTTATCTATAATGTGACAAACATTAGCTCCCAAATAATTCTTTATAAATCCAAAATCAGAATTAACTTAAATATTTCTATCGACTAGGTAACCTAAATAATAGTCCCAAAATGATTCGAACATAAATTTAAGTAATAATTCTCATTTCTACTAACCTTAAAAATAATATTAGTTCCCAAGTGGTTCTTTCCTATTCTCAATCTTACTTACTTGTCTCCAAGAGATTTGTTCTCATTCTAAATCTTACTTACTAGAGCCCAAATGATTCATTCTTATTTTTCATCTTGATTTTCCATCAAGATCATGAACCTGGTTTGGCTCTGATACCACTTTTGTCACGTCGCAAAACCGGGGTTGGTCGAAATCGGCGTTGTTTAACAATTTAACATTGAAACAACAAGCCTCATAGTACAAGTCTTGCCAAAAACCAGTCTATTTCATAAACCATAACTGTTTTTACAGAGAAAAAAATACAAGTGCAACAATGCGGAAGCGAAACTGAAATTTAAAGTAAAAATATTTCTTCAACTTGAACTGATCCATCCTCACCAACCTCAGAACTTATTCTGTTCTTCGTCATCTAACTCATCTTCATTCTTATCTGGAGCAAAGTAAGGGGGTGAGTGTTTTGGGAAACACTCATCAAGTGGGGGCCGATCGAGCACGATAAACACCAAAATATTTACATGTACTCATATATATTTCATAATCTCGAAACAAAATAAGCATGCTGAATTCGAACAAATACGAAGCAAATATTGTACTGTTAATTATCTCATTTTCCGTGGTTCTACTGATCAGTCCCCTATATGTTACTCCTCTAAGGGGCGAGGCCAAAGGAACGGTTATTATAACCCACCGCATCAGGGCTATATCAAATCAAATAAAATCAAATCGTCGAAAATTCCTTAACCATTTCTAAATCGACTCTTAACAGTGCATCTCAAATATTTCCAAATAATTCTAACATGCTTCAAATAATATCACGAATAGCCAACAGATAATATATATCAAAGTGAAACGAATATTATCATGCCGATCGAATTTTCAAAAGTATAAGTATTTATGTTATAAAACTTAACTCACACGCAAAAATAAATATAAGTGTAGAAACTTATATCACACAAAAGAAAGGTAGAAGCCTACTTACACGAAAAATCTTGTTGAATCGATAACTAATATAAAATTCTACTAAAAAATTCATCTACTCTTTGCCAAGCCCAACTCTTTGATGCCACAAGAACTTAACTCTTAGAAGAAATATGCATGTCTTCCATATAATTTATCTCTCTTTCTTTTTATGAATATTATGGATTGAAATGAGAATGTGACTAGTGTAGTATATTTATACTAAAATTTCAAGCAACTCAAAGGGTCACATTAAATGTAAGGAATTGAATTTGGTTCAGTGGGTAGTAAATTGAGAGGGGAAACATGGGTTAGTGGGTAGGAATTTTATAAGTCATGGTGGTTTATGACAAATAGTAAGTATGGTATAATGGTTGATTTAAAGACTAGTCAATAATTTTTAACACATGACAAATAAATTATCTATATTGACAATTTGGACACAAAAATGGATTTTATGAACTTTATAATGGATAAAGATATATACTTGAACGTGTGTTTTCATGGTTGAGAATTTTAAAAGAAAATCAATTGAGGCATTAAGCCTAATTAATAATCAAACAATAATTATATAAAATAATTAGATATAATGTCACTCTTAAAATTTTAAACATTAATAATTCCACCTCAACATGAATTAAGATAAATCATTATTTTGAAAATAATACTAGTCAATAAAAATAATAAGTTTCTTTAAATGTAAAATTCATTTAAAAATTCTAACTATATGTTAAGACGATAACTGAAATTTAGAATAAAACTAAAATTAAAAATCTTAATTTTATTTCGCTAGTAGATAAACTAAATTTACAAATATATTTTTATTACAAAGATATTTTTATTTATTATATCGTAGATTTGGTCATGGGTATCACAGTTTCTGAGTCCTGTATATTTGTTTATGCATGTGAGGGTGTTCTTGTTTAGATAATACGTGATCGAGTGTTTGAAGATTGTAATCCAAACGATTTCTCATATACCTTTCAATATAGTGATTGAGCCTTGGAGAGTGGATGTAGGATTTTAATCCGAACCACTATATATCGTTTGTGTTCTTATTGAATTCTTTGATCCGTTTTGATCGACAATCGATCGATTCTTCTGGAATTGTATTTCTCGATTATCTTGTTGAACGCCTGAAGCATAACAAATTGGTATCAAAGCCTTGTTTGAAGATGAGCACCACGTGGTTCGATATCGAGAAATTCACGGGAAAAAATGATTTCGGTCTTTGGAGACTGAAGATGAGGGCATTGCTGGTTCAAAATGGCATGGAGGATGCACTCTTGGGAGATGAACACATGCCTGAAAAGATCAAAGGAATGGACAAGAAGGAGATCCTTGCGAAAGCTCATAGCATTTTGATCTTGAGCCTTGGAGACAAAGTATTGCGCGAAATATCAAAGGAAACATCTGCAGCTGCAATTTGGCTGAAACTCGAGCACCTCTATATGACTAAATCTCTGGCGAATAGGCTTTTCCTCAAGCAAAAGCTATATACATTCAATATGACAACTGGTAAATCAATCGAAGATCATATCGATGATTTCAATAAGATAATCTTGGATCTTGAGAATGTAGAAATTAAAGTCGAAGATGAAGATCAAGCGTTGCTGTTATTACGTTCTCTTCCTTATGTATTTGACAATCTAAAAGATACGTTGATTTATGTAAAAGAAATCCTCACTCTGGAAGAAGTCCATGCAGCCTTAATGTCTAAGGAGTTAAGCAGGAAATCTGGAAACCAAAGTGATGATCAGAGTGAAGGGCTTTTTGTTAGAGGAATATCTGATAAGAGAGAATTTAAGCCAAGAAACA
Organism: Henckelia pumila; assembly: GCF_033568475.1. NCBI lineage: Eukaryota > Viridiplantae > Streptophyta > Magnoliopsida > Lamiales > Gesneriaceae > Henckelia > Henckelia pumila. The sequence continues at coordinate 35,732,750 of NC_133122.1, forward strand.
AGTCCCGATCAAAGTTCAGAACTAAATTCAAAAGAAAATGTTTCTTTTGTCATAAATAAGGACATTTCAGAAGAGATTGTCCCGAAAGAAATAAGAAACAAGGTATAAAGGAATCATAATCAGGGGATGCAGCCTTGGCAGAAGATGGATATGAAAGCGCTGATGTGTTGCTGGTAACCACTGATAAATATGAAAAGGAATGGATCCTTGATTCAGGATGTTCTTACCATATGAGTCCATTTAAGGAATGGTTCACATCTTTTACTGATATTGATGGTGGAAAAATCCTCATGGGAAACAACATAGCGTGTCAGATTGAGGGCATAGGGTCTATCAAGCTTAAGCTTGTTAATGGCACTGTCAAGACTTTATCTGAAGTTAGATTTGTTCCAGGATTAAAGAGGAAATTGATATCACTTGGAATGCTAGATCAATCTGTTGGAACACGTGTTCTCTGATCACACGGATGTGATACCCGGAGCAGCGAAAGTTTAAAAATTTTATTTTTCGATATGGAATGATTCCATATCATGGGTATCAAATCCAAACGATTAAAATCTTGCAAGTAAAAATAAAAAATCACAATTAAATATTTTTACCTCTTCAAGCAATGGCTTGATTAGTGGACTCCAACAGATTTAATCGGCTTTTGTTGTAAATCCCGGAAACCGATGACTTGCTCGATCAATCTCCGAAATCAGGTCCATGAATAGAAAACAGAAACCCTCTGATTGATTGCACTAGAAATCAATCAGATATTTATCGTAGAGAATAAACAGATTTGATCTGTCAATTCAGAAAGTGACTTTTTGGAAAAATCACAGACTGAATTTTCTCAAAAAGGAGTAGGAGAATTCGAAAATTCCCCTTCAAATAATATATGTGTTTTCGAAAATCCAAGATTAGAAAAATTGATATTTTTGAACCCTACACATGTATTTATATATTATTTCTAGATTGGATTAAGTTAAAATTGTATTAGGACACTAACTCCTTAGGGCCCACAATCCATAACTTAAGCCCAACAAGCCAAGCCCGTTATTATAGAAATTAATATAAAATTCATCATGACTCCGATTGATAAACCGATTTCACCAATGTGCACAGAAACCATTTCTGCACCTTTTAAAGTCAAGATAATTTTTCTGAATCCGAATTCAGTGATTTCCAAAATGTCCATCCCTATGTCATTTTAGGAAATTCCACTCCCTTTAATTAAGAAGTCCAACTTCTCTTTCATTAAATTTAACTCTTTAAATTTAACTATCTCAACGGGGTTTAGTAATCCATTACTTGTGTGACCCTCAATGGTTCAGGGATACAGCTAGCCGCGGGCTCACAACTCCTTGTGGCTCGGAACAACGATTTTCGACTTACCCATCGAATCATGGTAAGAGCGTCTAGCAACATCGCCTCATGATTCCCTAGGTATCACTGATAGTGCCTGCAAGAACCAGTAGGTTTTGGTTAGCGTACAGTACGGTACCTTCATCCATATATCCCTATCGAATCAACAACCATTGGTACATCGAGAGTCATTCGAGATTCGATAACTATGCAATGCATCTTGAAGATTAAATACTGACATCGCATGTGCTACTAGGAAACCAAGTAACCTAAAGCACATCATGTACTCTGGCAAGAGATTTGTCACACTAATATCTCCTCAGATCGCATAGGATATCCACACTCGCAAGCATGTGGTGAATCCTTGACAACAAAGCATCGACTCCTATATGTGTCGTAACTATATCCAATCCCGGCACTTGATGACCCCTTAGAGTCGGTAAACGAGTCAAAGTACAGTACTAGCATATAGAGTCTCAATGATGTTTCAAGTAGTAAGGACTAATGGTGTACAACCAAAACCGCGGACTTATCCACTCAATTAATAATAACCACTTGGAAAGTCCGAATAGGGTAGTTCGATCATTCATCATATGAATATCCATTTGCATGCTTTGAACATCTCCATGTTCATTACTAATGAAACATGGTAATTGGCATCACAAATGCTAGTCTCAATCTCGAGCGATCCTTATCCTTATTAGCGGATGGTTCAATTGACTAGGAACTGTTTAGAATATGCAGTGACTATAAGATGTGTTTCATAATAGTGATCTCTCTTTATTCACTATCTCATCTTACTTACACTATAGTATATTCAAGGTCTTTATCAAAACAACAATAGTATATCACAATATAACAATATGTAGAAAGATAAAGAAAATGCCATTAATTAATGTAAATTATATTAAACAAAGATTGTTTATACATAGAGTCATAAAAGCCCATAGCCACAAGTTGGCTAACCGGGCAACCACTCTTTCACAATCGGGCTATGAATTCAAGGCTAAAGATGTGGTTCTCACTGTCACTAAAGGTGTAATGGTTGTGATGAAAGGATTGAGGAATAATGGATTATATGTTCTGGAGGGGCAGACATATATTGAAAAGAAAGCACTGACTGCACAAGCTAGCCTTGATAGAACTTTACTTTGGCATATCAGGCTGGGGCATATCAGTGAAAGGGGAATGGTTGATTTATACAAACAAGGACTTTTTGGTAAGGACCAGATAAGCAAGTTAAGCTTCTGTGAACATTGTGTTTTGGGGAAAAAGACCAGAGTAAAGTTTGAGAAGGCCAAGAACAGAACCAAAGGAACTTTGGATTACATACATTCAGATATATGGGGGCCTGCAAGAACTCAAACACACGGTGGTTCTAGGTATTTCATAACCTTCATAGATGATTACTCTAGAAGGTTATGGCTATACACAATGAAGCACGAGAATGAGGCTTTACAAAAATTCAAAGAATGGAAAGTTCTGGTCGAAAATCATGTTGGAAAACGTGTTCAGATCAATCAAGAATTGATACCCGGTGCAGAGGAAGTTTAAAATTTTTATTTTATTATATGGAACGATTCCATATATGGGTATCAAAACTTTTACGATTAAATTTGTTCAAGTAAAAATAAAAACACAGTTAAATTTTTATCTCGTCAAGCAAAGGCTTGATTGTGGACTCCAACAGAATTTAATCTGCTCTTCTTGTAAATCCCGGGAACCGATGACTGTCACGATCTATCTTCGGAATTAGGTCCACGAACGAAAAACAAAAACCCTCTGATTGACTGCACTAGAAATCAATCAGAAGTTTTACGTAGAGAATAAACAGATTTGATCTGTTAATTCGGATTGTAATTTTTCACAAAAATCACAGTCCGAATTTTCTCAAAAGGAGATAGGGAATTTTTGAAAATCCCTTAGAAAATATATGTAGTGTTCGAAATTTGCAAGACTGAATCTCTATGAATTTCGAACACTGCTTACATATTTATAGATAATTTCTAGACTAGATTAAGTTATAATTGTATTAGGACTCTAACCCCTTAGGGCCCACAATCCATAACTTAAGCCCAACAAGCCAAACCCGTTGTTATAGAAATTAATATAAAATTCATCGTGACTCCGATTGATAAACTGATTTTACCAATGTGCACAGAAACCATTTCTGCATCTTTTAAAGTCAAGATAATTTTTCTGAATCCAAATTCAGTGATTTCCAAAAATTTCCATCCCTATGTCATTTTAGGAAATCCCACTCCCTTTTAATTAAGAAGTCCAACTTCTCTTTCATTAAATTTAACTCTTTAAATTTAACTATTTCTACGGGGTTTTAGTAATCCATTACTTGTGTAACCCTCAATGGTTCAGGAATACAGCTAGGTTCAGGAATACAGCTATCCGTGGGCTCACAACTCCTTGTGACTCGGAACAATAATTTCCGACTTATCCATTGAATCATGGTAAGAGCGCCTAGCAACATCGCCCCATGATTCCCTAGGTATTACTGATAGTGCCTGCAAGAACCAGTAGATTTTGGTTAGCGTACAGTACGGTCCCTTCAACCAAATATCCCGATCGAATCAACAATCATTGGTGCATCGAGAGTCGTTCGAGATTCGATAACTATGCATAACATCTTGGAGATTTATTAGTGACATCGCATGTGTTACTAGGAACACCAAGTAACCTAAAACACATCATGTACTCTGGCCAGAGATTCGTCACACTAATATCTCCTTAGATCGCATAGGATATCCACACTCGCAAGTATGTGGTGAATCCTTGACAATAAAGCATCGACTCCTATATGTGTCGTAACTGTACCCAATCCCGACACCTGATGACCCCAATAGAGTCGGTAAACGAGTCAAAGTACAGTACTAGCATATAGAGCCTCAATGATGTTTCAAGTAATAAGGACTAATCATGTACAACCAAAACCGCGGACTTTATCCACTCGATAAATGATAACCACTTGGAAATTCCGGATAGGGTAGTTCGATCATTCATCATATGAATATCCATTTGCATGCTTTGAACATCTCTATGTTCCATACCAATGAAACGTGGTACTCGGCATCGCAAATGCTAGTCTCAATCTCGAGCGATCCTTATCCTTATTTGCGGACGGCTCAATTGACTAGGAACAGTTTAGAATATACAGTGACTATAAGATGTGTTTCATGATAGCCATCCCCATGTGCTACCACATCTTACATACACTATAGTATATTCAAGGTCTTTATCAAAACAACAATAATATAACATTATGAAGAAAGATAAAGTCAATGCCATTATAAAAGTGTAAATTATATTAAACAAAAGATTGTTTTACATAGAGTCATAAAAGCCCTTAGCCACAAGTTGGCTAACCAGGCACCCACTCTTTCAATCTCCCACTTGCCCTAAAGCCAACTAGTCATACTACGTAATCCCATTGCTTCGCGATGTTTGTCAAACAATGGTCCTGGAAAGGGCTTAGTAAGCGGATCAGCGATATTGTCTGTAGAGGCCACTCTCTCGACACTGATGTCTCCTCTTTCCACGATCTCCCGGATGATGTGGTATTTCCTCAGTACATGTTTGGACTTCTGATGAGAACTTGGTTCCTTTGCCTGAGTAACGGCACCCGTGTTGTCACAGTACACCGGGACTGGACCAACAGCTTCAGGAATTACACCCAACTCTTGGATGAATTTCCTTATCCAAACCGCCTCTTTAGCAGCAGCTGATGCTGCAATGTATTCTGCCTCAGTGATGGAATCCGTTGTGGTGTCCTGCTTGAAACTCTTCCAAGAGACAGCACCGCCATTGAGCACGAATACAAATCCAGAGGTTGATTTCGAGTCATCCACGTCACATTGGAAGCTAGAGTCGGTATAGCCTTCCAACTTCAATTCTCTTCCTCCATAAACCATGAATAAATTCTTAGTCCTTCGCAAGTACTTAAGAATATCCTTCACGGCTTTCCAATGCATTTGACCGGGATTGGCTTGGTATCTGCTCGTGACGCTCAGAGCATAGGCCACATCCGATCTGGTAGATATCATCCCATACATGATACTACCTATGGCTGACGCATATGGCACGTGTGTCATCTTCTCTATCTCTTCGTCAGTCTTGGGACACATAGACTTGAATAGAGAAACTCCATAACACATAGGTAGATGTCCTCTCTTGGACCCATCCATTGAAAACCTTTTCAATATGGTGTCGATGTAGGTTGATTGAGTGAGTCCTATCATTATTTTAGATCTATCTCTATAGATCTGAATTCCTAGAATATAGGATGCCTCACCTAAATCCTTCATCGAGAATCTACCTGATAACCATATCTTTGTTGACTGCAACATCCCTACATCATTCCCCATGAGTAGGATGTCATCAACATAAAGTACTAAGAATGTTATCGTATTCTTAACTACTTTCTTGTACACGCATGGTTCCTCCGGGTTCTTGATGAAACCAAAATCCTTTATTGTTTCATCAAATTTCTGGTTCCAACTTCTTGATGCTTGTTTGAGACCATAGATTGATCTCTGAAGCTTGCATACCTTATGCTCGCTTCCCATGGATGTGTATCCCTCAGGCTGCATCATATAGATCTCTTCCTTAATGTTTCCATTAAGAAATGCAGTCTTTACATCCATTTGCCATATCTCATAGTCATACCATGCTGCTATGGCAATAAGGATTCTTATGGACTTGAACATTGCGACTGGTGAAAAGGTTTCATCATAGTCAACTCCTTGTCTTTGAGTATACCCTTTTGCCACCAATCGTGCCTTGTAGGTCAATACCTTTCCATCAGGCCCAAGCTTTCTCTTGTAGATCCATTTGCACCCAATTGAAACAATTCCATCGGGAGGATCTACTAAAGACCAAACTTAGTTAGAATGCATCGAGTCTATTTCCGATTGCATAGCTTCAAGCCATAAATTCGAATCCGCATCAGAAATTTCTTTCTTGAAGTTTCTTGGATCACATCCAATGTCGGGTTCACTTTGATCCCCTTCAAGAAGAAGACCATATCTAATAGGAGGCCTAGAAGTCCTCTCGGATCTCCTAGTAATAGGCGTGTCTTGTGATGATTCTTGAGGTGTAGGATCGCTATTTTGTATCTCGGGTTCTTCTCGAATTTCTTCGAGTTCCATCATCTTGCCTTTCTTATCCAATAAAACTCCTTCTCCAAGAAGGTGGCATTCCTTGAAACAAACACTTTTGTTTCAGCAGGATGATAGAAATAATATCCGATTGAATTTTTCGGATACCCTACAAAATAACATAAGATGGATCGACTATCCAACTTATCTCCCACTGTCTGCTTCACGTAAGCAGGACATTCCCAAATCCTCAAGTACGAATACTTAGGAGCTTTGCCATTCCATAACTCGTATAGTGTTTTATCTACTGCTTTAGTGTGGACATTGTTTAACAACAATACCGCCGTTTCAAGCGCGTAGCCCCAAAACGAAGGTGGAAGCTCAGTGAAGCTCATCATGGATCGAACCATGTCCAACAAAGTTCGATTGCGATGCTTCGAAACACCATTTAGCTGAGGTGTCATAGGATGAGTCCACTAAGAGAGAATTCCATTCTCTTTTAGATAGTCCAAAAACTCGGTACTTAAGTATTCTCCACCTCGATCCGATCGAAGTGCTTTAATACTTTTACCTAGCTTGTTTTCTACTTCAGCCTTGAATTCTTTGAACCTTTCAAATGCTTCAGACTTATATTTCATTAAATATAAATACCCATACCTTGAATAATCATCAGTAAAGGTAATGAAGTAGGTGTTGCCACATTTAGTACCAATCCTAAATGGACCGCAAACATCTGTATGGATCAAATCCAACAGATTTTGACTACGCCCAGGTTTCCCTTTGAAAGGAGATTTAGTCATTTTTCCCTTTAGGCAGGACTCACAAGTAGGTAGAGAGTTAATATCAGACATATCAAACATGCCCTCTCCCACTAGCTTGTTCATCCTCCTTGAGGAAAATATGACCTAGCCTAGCATGCCAAAGGTTTGCCGGGTTTTGACTATCGTTTTTCCTTTTAATTATTGTTACCGGTTTATCAACATAATTAATTGGAATGTCTTTTAATTTTAAGCTATATAGATCGTTTTCAAGTTGTCCATTTTCAATCAAACATTCATTCTTGTAAATATTGCAAATCTCATTCACAAAATTGCAAGAAAAAACCATCTCTATCAAGCATAGAAATAGATATAATGTTTTTGACCAAATTCGGAACATATAAAACATCTCTCAAAAATAACTTAAAATTGTTCTGCAAAACTAAATAAATGTCTTCTATAGCTTTGGCTTCGACTCTAGAACCATTCCCGAGCCTTAGCTGGGTCTCACCCATCACCTGCAAATCATTGCAAATGTGAGATCCACATCCGGTATCCAATACCCAAGAAGAAGTATTAAGCGAAACATTTATTTCAATGTAAAACATACCCTTTGCAGTTCGCAACTGTTCGAGGTATTCCTTGCAGTTACGTTTCCAATGACCGGGTTTCTTGCAGTAATGGCAACCGTTTTCATCTTTTATCCCAATTGAAGCCTTGGCCTTTCCCTTCTTATTTGGTACAATCTTCTTGGGCGGGGCAGAACGGTTCTTACCCTTTCCACTTGGTCCTTTCTTAGAGTTAGAAGAAGAGCCAACCAAGAGTACCGGTTTATCCTTCTTTAGTGTGGCTTCATATGTGACAAGCATATTGACCATCTCTTCAAGGGTGGCCTCTATCTTGTTCATATTGAAGTTCATCACAAAACCATCAAACGATGAAGGAAGTGATAGAAGCAACAAGTCCGCGCTAAGTTCATGCTCCAAAGTCAAGTTGAGTGTTACCAATTTTTCAATGAGCCCAATCATGCGCACCCCATGCTCACGGACCAAAGTCCCATCTCGCATGCGGCTCGTCTTGAGCTCTCTGACGGTGGCATACCTCTCCGACCTTGACTGAGCTCCAAAGAGTTCCTTGAGGTTCTTGTGAATGTCAGTAGCATTCACGGCATCCTCGAATCTCCTTTAAGCTCATCAGACATCGAAGCCTGCATGTAGCATTTGGCCTTGATATCATGGTCCCACCATAAATCAAGTTTGGCCAACTCTTCCGGACTTGTATTAGCCGGGGCTTCCTTTGGAGGCGGCTTCTCTAACACGTAGAAAGCTTTTTCCGAAGTAAGAATAATTTTCAACTTACGGAACCATTCCGTATAGTTTGCGCCAGTCAATTTGTTTTGTTCGAGAATTGAAAATAATGGATTGCGAGAAGTCATTGTAATAGTATACTGAAAAGAAAACAGACAATAATCAGTGATTGTTTAATTAATTTACTAAGACATAAAATATGGCGAATTTTAATTTTATGAATTACACTCCCACTATTTTAACGATTTCACTACCCTATAGTGAAAACGGGAAACTGTTTTCCTTAGTGAGAACATGGAGTCCAATTGACAAATCATGATCCCGAATAATATCAGTCAACCATAATTTTCAAAAGGTAGAGCTCAATTACTTCCAAAGTAACCCCCATGTTTTTACCTCATGTCCAATAAGGGCCCAATAATATGACGCCGTTTATTGTGACATGTCAAGATAACCCATCAATATTAAGTTATGATGGACGGTCGCCATGTGGATCCCCAATAATATGAGCCAATCCCATGGGAGTTCCACCCAACTTACAACATGTGTCGATCCAATGTACAGCTTTCCGACGAACGGGCCCCCAAATAATATGAGCCGGACCGTATCCGCGGGTAGCATCTCATACATTGATCGTTGATGGAAGGTAGGAATATTTAAACAATATTTAAATTCCCTTTTTATTAATCTTGATATCAATTTTAAATCATATTTAAAATGAGGGATTTTTAATTTTGAAAATTTGTCTCATCATGCAATTTATGTATGCTTGCGGGATTCATAAAATTTAGTCTAAACATGCATACATCAATAATATCATATATTATTTAAGGATGATCGATCTCATTAACTAATCGACCCGTGATTGCCAATCACGAGTCTAAGTCCAATCCTAGGTGATATGCAAGTATGCAATGCAATCCTATTACATTGAGCTTCCAATTTACATTTCTTCGGTCTTCATTGTCTGCTGGGCCCACCATTTCTTCAAATCTTTGTCTCCCACTAAGTCTAATAAATTTCGATGACAAATATGGGATATATTTTTAGGGGTGGGAACGGGCCATAAACCAGGCCCACTTTTATTACATATGAAAATCATATTGGGCTATAAACCAAGCTCATTAATAAAATTCAACAACAATAAGACAAATGTAAATTATCTAACATACACCTAAAACATTGGTCATGGCAATCGATCATTCTTTATCCAATAATTAATTCAATAATTAAATAATTGGATAAACATGCAAAGGCATCATAATTTAAAAGATAAAATCATATTTTATCTTATCCAACCATAAGATCATATCTTATCATCAATTGTACCAAAATAATTAATTTTATAAAATTTAATTTAACGGATAAAATTTATAAATTTTCCAAAAATTCAAATTTATCCAAAAATCAATTTTAAAATTTTCGGACTCGAACAATTCGATCCGATGCCTCGTGAACCAATCAAAAACAATTTTCGATCGGATCAAAAACTAGAATTTCAAAAAAAAATTAATTAAAAATTAAAAATAATTTTTCCGAGCTGCCCGGGACAATCCCGGGCAACCCGCTCCCAAAGAGGGGCCCGGGCAAGGCAGCCCGTCGCTGCCCATGGGCAGTGATCCAATCGCTGCCCTTGGGCAGCGACGCTCGCTGCCCGATTTGCCCATTAAAATTCAATTTTAAAATTTTCGTTTTGTTTCAAAAACCGAGGCTTAAAAATTTTGTACAATCGATTAATTTAATCGTTTGATCTGAGCAACCTGTCTCTGATACCACTGTTGGAAAACGTGTTCAGATCAATCAAGAATTGATACCCGGTGCAGCGGAAGTTTAAAATTTTTATTTTATTATATGGAACGATTACATATATGGGTATCAAAACTTTTACGATTAAATTTGTTCAAGTAAAAATAAAAACACAGTTAAATTTTTACCTCGTCAAGCAAAGGCTTGATTGTGGACTCCAACAGAATTTAATCTGCTCTTCTTGTAAATCCCGGGAACCGATGACTGTCACGATCTATCTCCGGAATTAGGTCCACGAACGAAAAACAGAAACCCTATGATTGACTGCACTAGAAATCAATCAGAAGTTTTACGTAGAGAATAAACAGATTTGATCTGTTAATTCGGATTGTAATTTTTCACAAAAATCACAGTCCGAATTTTCTCAAAAGGAGATAGGGAATTTTCGAAAATCCCTTAGAAAATATATGTAGTGTTCGAAATTTGCAAGACTGAATCTCTATAAATTTTGAACACTGCTTACATATTTATAGATAATTTCTAGACTAGATTAAGTTATAATTGTATTAGGACTCTAACCCCTTAGGGCCCACAATCCATAACTTAAGCCCAACAAGCCAAGCCCGTTGTTATAGAAATTAATATAAAATTCATCGTGACTCTGATTGATAAACTGATTTTACCAATGTGCACAGAAACCATTTCTGCATCTTTTAAAGTCAAGATAATTTTTCTGAATCCGAATTCAGTGATTTCCAAAAATGTTCATCCCTATATCATTTTAGGAAATCCCACTCCCTTTTAATTAAGAAGTCCAACTTCTCTTTCATTAAATTTAACTCTTTAAATTTAACTATCTCTACGGGGTTTTAGTAATCCATTACTTGTGTAACCCTCAATGGTTCAGGAATACAGCTAGCCGTGGGCTCACAACTCCTTGTGACTCGAACAACAATTTCCGACTTACCCATCGAATCATGGTAAGAGCGCCTAGCAACATCGCCCCATGATTCCCTAGGTATTACTGATAGTGCCTGCAAGAACCAGTAGATTTTGGTTAGCGTACAGTACGGTCCCTTCAACCAAATATCCCGATCTAATCAACAACCATTGGTGCATCGAGAGTCGTTCGAGATTCGATAACTATGCATAACATCTTGGAGATCTATTAGTGACATCGCATGTGTTACAAGGAACACCAAGTAACCTAAAACACATCATGTACTCTGGCCAGAGATTCGTCACACTAATATCTCCTCAGATCGCATAGGATATCCACACTCGCAAGTATGTGGTGAATCCTTGACAACAAAGCATCGACTCCTATATGTGTCGTAACTGTATCCAATCCCGACACCTGATGACCTCAATAGAGTCGGTAAACGAGTCAAAGTACAGTACTAGCATATAGAGCCTCAATGATGTTTCAAGTAATAAGGACTAATCATGTACAACCAAAACCGCGGACTTTATCCACTCGATAAATGATAACCACTTGGAAATTCCGGATAGGGTAGTTCGATCATTCATCATATGAATATCCATTTGCATGCTTTGAACATCTCTATGTTCCATACCAATGAAACGTGGTACTCGGCATCGCAAATGCTAGTCTCAATCTCGAGCGATCCTTATCCTTATTTGCGGACGGCTCAATTGACTAGGAACAGTTTAGAATATACAGTGACTATAAGATGTGTTTCATGATAGCCATCCCCATGTGCTACCACATCTTGCATACACTATAGTATATTCAAGGTCTTTATCAAAACAACAATAATATAACATTATGAAGAAAGATAAAGTCAATGCCATTATAAAAGTGTAAATTATATTAAACAAAAGATTGTTTTACATAGAGTCATAAAAGCCCTTAGCCACAAGTTGGCTAACCGGGCACCCACTCTTTCAAATTAGACATGCAAGAAGATAAAAAGCCTAAGGACTGATAATGGTTTGGAGTATCTCAGTCAAGATTTTACTGATTTTTGTAAAAAGGCAGGAATAACAAGACACTTAACTGTGAGACACACTCCTCAACAAAATGGTCTTGCTGAGAGAATGAATAGGACATTGTTAGAAAAGGTGAGGTGTATGCTATCAAAATGCAAAACTGAATGCAAGTTTTTGGGGAGAAGCAGCTACAACAGCATGTTATCTGGTAAATAGATGTCCATCAGCAGCTTTGAACTTTAAAACACCCATTGAAGCATGGTCAGGGAAACCAGCAGACTATAACACACTTAGAACTTTTGGATGCACAACTTATATTCATGTGACAGAAGGGAAGCTTGCACCAAGAGCCAAGAAGTCAATATTTCTTGGATATCCAGAAGGTACCAAAGGCTATCGATTGTGGATCTCAGACAATGGGCGATGAAAGGCTGTTATCGGTAGAGATATTACCTTCAATGAAGATGAAATGCTGAAGGAAACATTTTTTGAAGCCAAGACAAGCTCAGATGAACAAAATAACAATAATGATCACATTGTGGTGGAGCCCCATGAAGGAAAGTCTTCTGAACAATATGGGAATTCAGAGGATGAAGTAACTCATCCTTCACATGATGATTCTGGATTGAGAGAATACAATCTTGCAAAATATAGAGTGATAAGACAAATCAAACCACCAGAAAGATATGGATATGGAGACTTGTTTTCATATGCATTTAATGTGTCAGAAACCTTGTGTAACAATGAACCAAACTCTTACAAGGAAGTAGTGAGTTGTGAGCATAGGGAAAAATGGAAAGAAGCTATGCTTGAAGAAATAAACTCATTGCACAAGAATGATACTTGGAAGCTGGTGGAGCTACCTAAGGACAGAAAGTTGATAGGTAGCAGATGGATATTCAAGATTAAAGAAGGTATATCAGGCATTGAAGGCACAAGATTTAAAGCAAGGCTAGTAGCCAAAGACTTTACACAAAAGGAAGGTATAGACTTCAATGAGGTCTTCTCACCTGTTGTCAAACACACGTCTATCAGAATTCTCCTGGCATTAGCAGCAAGTATGGATCTGGAACTAGAACAAATGGATGTAAGAACAGCATTCTTACATGGAAATTTAGATGAAATCATATTCATGAAGCAGCCCGAAGGTTTTGAGATAAAGGGTCAGGAGAATAAGGTATTTCTGCTGCAATTGAAGCAATCATCAAGACAATGGTATAAGCATTTTGACAGCTTCATGATATGCAATTCATTCAAGAGGAGTGAGTATGATAGCTGCGTCTACTATAAGATGAATTCAGATACTTGTACAATCTACCTCCTTCTCTATGTCGATGACATGCTCATAGCATGCAAGAATATGAGTGAAATAGATAAACTCAAAGGATCTAGGTCCAGCGCAAAAGATACTTGGGATGCAAATTGTGAGGAACAGAAACAGAAGGATGTTATATCTCTCACAAACTGATTACCTTAAAAGGGTTGTAACTAAATTTGATATGATGGAATCAAAAGGAGTTATGACTCCTCTAGCTGCTCATTTCAAGTTGTCAAATGATCAATGTCCGAAGGAACCTGAAGAACAGTCATATATGGATCATATACCTTACTCAAATGCCACAGGGAGTTTAATGTATGCTATGGTCTGTACTAGACCAGATCTTGCATATGCTACCAGTTTGGTGAGTAGATTTATGAGTAAACCAGGAAAAGCACATTGGTATGCCGTTAAGTGGATATTGAGATATGTGAAGGGAAGTTTATCTACTGGATTGGTATATGGAAAAGCCAAGGATAACCGGGAAGGTTTGATTGGATATGTCGATGCATATTATGTAGGTGATATCGACAGAAGAAGATCAATAAGTGGATATACTTTCACTTTCAATGGATGTGTAATCAGCTGGAAAGCTACATTACAAGCTATAGTAGCTTTGTCCACCACGGAGGCAGAGTATGTGGCTATTACTGATGCAGCTAAGGAAGGGATTTGGCTCAAAGGAATTTTGTCAGAATTACTTGGGAAGATAGTTGAAGTCAAGATTTATACGGACAGCCAAAGTGCCCTACATTTGGCCAAGAATGCTGCACATCATGAGAGGACCAAACATATAGATGTCAGATTACATTTTATCAGAGATCTGGTGGAGCATGGAAAGGTCCAGATAGAGAAAATTGCAACTGAAGATAATCATGCTGACATGCTTACAAAGTCCGTGCCTAATGTGAAATTCCAACACTGCCTGGACACAATTAGTGTTGGAAAACTTGATGTGGTTCCTTAGTCGCTGGTGTGTGGTCCAAGGCTCATATGAATCCAAGGTGGAGATTTGTTAAGTTGGATTGCATATGATGGTTCAAGACTCGGTTGGTTGGTGATTGGCAGTACACCATTATCAGTTAGGGTGGTCATGCATCAGATAACAGCTCCACCAACCTCCTAACTAACCAATAAGTAGTTGAGAAGCAGCAATAAAAAGGGATGCAAGTCCATGCAGAAGTTACTTCGATCCATTCCTTGTTTGAGAGACTGTGAAATTGCTTGTAAGTTAGGAGAGTTTCTGAGTCCTGTATCTTTGTTTATGCATGTGAGGGTGTGCTTGTTTAGATCATATGTGATCGAGTGTTTGAAGATTGTAACCCAAACGATTTCTCATACACCTTTCAATATAGTGATTGAGCCTTGGAAAGTGGATGTAGGATTTTAATCCGAACCACTATATATCGTTTGTGTTCTTATTGAATTCTTTGATCCGTTTTGATCGGCAATCGATCGATTCTTCTTGAATTGTATTTCTCGATTATCTTGTTGAACGCCTGAAGCATAACAAATATAATATATTTTGAAACATAAAATTTCCTGTGAGACGACCGTTAATTTTATTGATCAATTTTGTTAGATGAATTATCTACTCCATCGATCCATAAAAAATATTATTTTTTATATTAAATTATATTATTTTTCACTCTAAATATGAACACTTTTCACTCACGAATATAAATCCATGAAACTGTTTCGTAGGAATTATTCTACTAAAAATACCAACAAAACTATTTCACTTAATAATGATCTTAATTAGTTCATTATCAAAAATTATATGCAAACCATCATTAAATTTCTTGCTTTTAGAATGTTCTCTAATATTTCTTACATACATATATTTTTTTTATTGAAGCAACATAAATATATATATTTAAATTACATGGAAAACAGACATCACATAAAAGAGATTTTCTATACACTATAAATGAATTAGCATGTGTGTGTGTGTGTATAGAGTATTTGAGCAAGCACTTTGCTTGCGGGCGCATCTAACCGAAACAAAAGAAAGTGGAAACACCAAATTGCTTCACTACATAAATTTCTTTGATGTGACTAGGAATTCCTTAACCACAACATTTAATTTGAGCCGTGAAAAAAATCCAAGAGAGATCGCATCATAAGTTCATAACAACACAACTTTTCCAAGATACCAATTAAAAAGGAGTTTAATTTTATTGGTAAGAGGATATCACAAGCTAATTTTAGGTTATGTATCTTTTAGTAGACTCGAGATATAAAAAATATCGTTTTTATGTTAAAATATTATTTTTAATTGTATATATGAGTTGAGATAATTTGTCTCACGTATATAATCATATAGATCTGTATTTTTTGTTATTGTCGATTTTATTTTAATTTATCCATAATATTCAATAATTCTTATATTTTAAATTATAAATAAAAATAAAATGGTAGCTCCAACCCATCGATCAACTTAAAATTGAAATAGAATGGTGGTTGCACAATTAAAACACATGTACTAACAAGAGAAAACAAATAGAAAATTTCTGTCGGTGGACACGTATACACAAATATAAAAAAATTCAAAAATTTTATGAGAACAAAATTATATTTTCAAACATGAAACCAAAAAAAAAAATCATTAAAAAAAATTGAATATAAAACGAGGACAATGACCACGACCAATCCTTAAGTGTTTCCATCGCTGTCTACGATTTATGAAGCAAAAACAACATAATTGTCCTATAAATCGACCTAATGTGGATTTTGGTCCTCTTGAGTTCTGAATTATGAATTTGAGTATTGGCGTAAGAACTTTGCTTTTTTCCATTTTAGTCCATTCCTTGTCCAAGCATGCATTAACCACATTAGCAAGAAGAGATATGGCGACGTCGTCCATAAAATAATCCGGTATATATATCGTATCATCGACAAGATATGGAGACGTCGATGAAATAATTCGATATATATCGTATCATCGTTGATACAACAAAATGATCAGATGTAAAATAATTATAACTTTAACTTTCAAATTTGATTTGTTAAAGGACCAAAACTGAAATTCGGCGAAGTAAGGGGGCCAAATTTGCACTAATATTCCCATGTAAAAAACATGGTTCATAAAACCAACACTAGCAAGGGTAAGCAAAAGTCTCCTCAAATATGGGACACAATAAATAAATAGGAACATGCACCTCCTCCAAACACACAAGATCAAAGAATCTCAACACGATCGATATGACCAATCCGCGGAGCCTCGACTCCTACCCGCCTTTTGTCGTGGAGAGCCACGAAGTCGACCATCGCGCGAACCACGCCAAAACCCAGCCTGAACCAGATTCTGAACATGAACCGAGCTCAGAATCACTGCCTTTCGTGGATTTGCTGATCAGTAAGCCCGAAAGAATCGCCGAATCTTCCAGGGAATGGGGCATGTTCCGGCTGGTCAACCATGGAGTGGAGTCCAAGTTGTTGAGCAAGATTCTCGAGTGTGCTACTAAGTTTTTCTCACTCAGTTTCGAGTCCAAACAAGCCGAATTCGTAGGCCCGATACAGTACTTCTGGGGCAGCCCCGCCATAAGCTTGGCCGGAAACGCTACGCAAGCGAGCCCTCGCGCTCAAAACCTCCACTGGTTGGAGGGTTTCAATGCTCCTATGGAGAAGATCACTCGGTTCAAGTATGAGGATCCATTGCTCGAGTCTTTCAGGTAAGTCTTAATTATTCGCATTTATGCACTTCATCATAACATCACGTGTTAAAACGTCGTGAGATGAGATGATGAAAGAAATTAAATCGTAAGTAATCATATACGACGATGAATATCGTATGATCTACAGTAGTAGCATCAAGCGACGCCTAAAATTATAAATTGTTTTTCGTCTAGCTAGCTACCTCAGTACCTCTACAAGTCAAATTTTTTAGGTTCTTGATCTCAATTTTACTCGTTAATTCATTATATTTTTAAAATGTTTTTTGTTTTTGTTTTGATTTTAGCATTGGAATATAAAAATTATTGTGTGGACAATAAATCATTAGCTGGTGCTTTCAATGAAAATGAACTGAAATATGCATGTGTATTGAAAAAAGGGTTTTTTGAGTCACTTTCTTGTCCCGATGCAGGTTTGCAATGTGCTCTCATATTAATGTGATAATTTAATATAAAACATTATAAATTTCTAACTAACCCATTAAATTAACTGAGAATACATTTAATAATTAATTAGGTGAACACATTAATTTAAAAAAAAATAATAATGATTTGCGGTCCAATTAAGTACAGCTCCAAAAGCAAGAGGGGCCAATTTTCTGTAGTGGAATGACAGTTAGTTAAATCGTCTTGATTCGCTTTATGCATTTTAGTGAGTCAGAGGCCATAAAAGATTGTTGGAATAAGCACAAAGGCCTTTATGCGCGTAATTTTTTGTCCCTTGTTAGACAGCGCAAAACCATGTTTGGTCCAGGTATCGTGATCGTGTTCGAGATTTAATTGTAATAATATTTTTTTTCGATTTAAAAACAAGTATGCATGTAGCGTTGAAATTATATATAAAATCGGAAGGTTGTGTTTGAATTGAGGAACTTTAAATCAATAAATTTCAAATATATTTTTATTAGTTAAGGAAAATATGAAATTAAGACAAATATGAAATTAATCTAATAATATGATGTGATTTAAAATTCGTTTTACTTCATTACTAATGCGTAAATAAATAGGAGGTGAATTTAATATTTAATGCATTGTTTAATAATATATACATCATTTTATGTTAGATAAGACAAATATGAAATTAATCTAACAATATGGTGTGATTTAAAATTCGTTTTACTTAATTACTAATGCGTAAATAAATAGGACGTGAATTTAATATTTAATGCATTGTTTAATTCTAAACAATAAAATTATAATCAAAATTCATCAACTTAACCTAATTTTGAATACAAATCACATATTTGTTATTTTATAGCATATAAAATCGAACGGATCATAGAATAAACAATTTTGTCTTGAAAAAGTTTGAATGAATATTGTATGTGCTTATTGTAAGTCGTTTTAAGGTTTCCACAATAAGAATAGTGACGTACAAGTACAATATATATTGGAAAAATTGCAATTTTGGTCATTTATGTTTATTACTTTGCGATTTCGGTCCTCTATGTTTTCACATTTCAGTTTTAGTCCTGTATGTTTCGATTTTTGGCAATTTTAGTTTTTTTTTATTCGAAAATAATTACGTGGCACTATACACGTCAGCTCTACATCAGCGCCACATCAGAAAAAATTGTCAAAAAATAAAGATAGTGGACTAAAACTGAAATCTGAAAATATAAAAGGCCAAAATCGCAAAGTGATAAACATACAGAACTAAAAAAAACAATTTTTCCATATATATTCACCGAAAAAACACACAAAACACCTACTTGAATTAATTTCATGAAGAGAATATATAACATGAATATTATTAAACGGCCTCACCGATCTTTCGGTTGGGAAAAATTATCAAGTGAATCTAAATTAAATAAATAGAACAATTTTTAATTAAATCCAACGGTATTCCATACTCAATTAATGACGATTGTATTCAATCTGAAAAAATAATGATTTTTATGGATTTTAGAAGTATAGTGGTATTCAATCATGACTTTTATATACTCTATAAAAGTCTAGTGGTATTCAAAATTGACTTTTTTAGAGTTTTAAAAGTCTAGTGGTATTCAACCTTGACTTTTAAAAACTCTACAAAAGTCTAGTGTTATTCAAAATGTCAATAAACTTTTAATAACTCTATGAAAATCATGACATACAAACATTAATACTTAAGATACAACTAAATTTTGTAAAAAAAATTCTTTGGTCTAACACAAATATTTGGATGGATTTCTAAACTTTTATAATTTACATCTTTTTTTCACATTTCCTCACTCCTCACTATCTCACTCATCTCTATCTCACTTTCTCTCATATTCAAAATGAATTAATATATATATATATATATATTCGTTTTTTCCTAAAATCAAAATAAAAAATATTATTTAAAAATTTGAAATTTTCTAAATATTTTGTGCTTTTTAACTTATGATTTATACCAATAATTTTAATATTTAATGATAATAATATATGATTCAAAAAATTATAATATGATTAGCGGATAACAAACATGATAAAAAAATAAAAATTGACAAATAAATTTTTATGATATAATTGATAAAATAATTTATAAGTTACCATATGTTTTTTTTAAAAAAATGAGTTTACAAAATCGCAAAGTTTTTAGTTTATAATTTTGTAACATTAATATATATATATATATATATATATATATATTTAAAATAAATGAAATCCATTTCATCAATAAATTAAAAAAATATTTCAAATAAATTTATTATTTATGTCAAATAATTATTATTTCAAAGAAAAAAAATAAAAATAATAAGATATATTAAAGATACAAATTCATGTAATTGTATGAAAAAGTTTACAAATCTATATAAAAATCATGCAAAAGTCTACAAAGAATCCACGGAAATCTGTTTGTAAATCCGTGAGATTCTATAAAAGTCAATAAAAATCCATTAACTCCATAAAAGTCTATCATTTTAAAAAGTTACTGAAAGTCATTAAAACTCTGGATTGAATACACATTCTAAATTAAAAAAAGGGACTAAGAGACACAATGCTCAATGATACCAAACTTAACTATGTTGATCCAATTTATTTTTAAATTCTTGCACAATCACAGTAACATTCGATCCACAATTTATTTATTAAACGATTTCTCGAGTTAATAAACCTATTTAAATCTAACAGACGTTCAATTATTGCTAATCGGATTTAATTAGATGTAAATGCATTAAATCTTTGTGGAATTTCAGTTTTCTTTAAAAACATTCCACACGTAAAAATTGAATATTCTATTCATGACTATGAGTTGATTGATATCTATGTTGCTATATTTAACCAATCCTTTACTGATTCATGATTAATCAACTAGCATATAAATAGGTGACAATTTTATTCATTATTAAATCAACATCAACAACAAATTAAAATAATCTATTGAGAACAAATTAAATATCTGATAAGCACAAAACAACAAATTAAAATCCCCAAAATCTTTATATGATTCGGGTTTGTCACTGACCATTTTTGCAATTTATAGATTCGAGGCTTTCGAGTTGGAAACTTTTAAAATATGAACTCCAGAAAATTTTCATGCCAAGAGTACAAATTTTTAATTAAATATTAGCAAAACAGCGATCAATGCGTGTGTGTAACGCTGATCATAATGTAATTATCAAATCATTTGTTAAATCACTTGTTGAAAGAATAAGAATATTGTGAAATTTCAGTAATAGAAAAGTCGGAAATACGTGGAGAAAACTTCCAGCGGTTTTGATGATAAGATGAAGAAAAGCAGTTGTATTTTTGACATTTTCACAATGATGTATTTATACGTACTAATTGGTTAGTAAAAGGAGTAACTTTTTATGTGAATTCTCAATGATTCACATATATAAGACATGATCACAACTTTTAGAAAATGTTTCGACTCAAATTAAACTGATTTGAACTTTTGTGAGCATATCCCGAATGCCCCAATCGATCAATCAAATCATTTCTAATTATTAGTGATCAAAGTCTATTTCGATCCAATGATTCAATCCACAGAATTGTGAATTGTGATTGATGTCTAGAAATTTTAGGGAAAATTGCGAATTTGGTCCGATAATTTTGCTATTTTGTGATTTTGGTGTTCCATCTTTTTAGATTTCAGTTTTAGTTTTACGCATATGTTCTGATTTTTGAAAATTTTAGGTATTTTACGTTGAAAATGCTTATGTTGCGTCAGCTCCACATCAACGTTGCATTTAGTGTCACGTCAGCGCCACATCGAAAATATGATTAAACTTGTCACAAAAAAAAATAAACAAATAAATAATACTAAAATTGAAATCTGACAACATAAAAGATCGAAATCGCAAAGTGACAAACATATATGATCAGAAAACAATTTTCCCGAAATTTTATTATACAATCTTTTAGATACAAATTGATAGTGCATTCAATCAGTGTTTTCAAGTCGGTTCGACAGGATCGACTGGGAATCGGTCACTGGTCCGATCCGAAACACTCCCAAAAACTATTTTAACGGTTGAATCGCTCAGAAACGGTCAAGAACCAGTCAAAACAAGTTGAATCGGTCAAAAAACCAGCCCCAAGAACCGGCCAAGAACTGATTCAACTGGTATTTCGAATTTTTTTATTTTATTTGAAAAATTAGTTTTTTTAAAAAAATTTTAAAACTTTAATTTATATTTTATTATATTTACATGATTATTTGGAATATGTACATTGTTAAAAATAATATTTTAGTATTATTAGTGCTTTTTAATTAATTTATTTATTACTAAAAATATATATAACTATAATTAATATTTTGAACGTTATTTATTTTTCAAACTTGGATAAATATTTTTTTTTTATTTATATACATCTTTTAGTTTTTTAAAATTTAAAATATATTATTAATTATATTATATTATATAAACGGTTTTTCTGTTCGACCATCCGGTTAAAATTTAAAACCGTCCGACCGATTGAAACATTTTTTCAAGGTAAAATCGGTTCGATCACCGGTCCGGTTATGAAAACATTGCATTCAATAGCCACCGGTCATACTTTGTGTATCCAGCATTACATTTTCATTTTATCGGAATTGAATCTTGAAGAATTGGCTCGTAAGCTCTCAATCCATAACTACATAAACACCTTGAAAAGTACTGATCATAATCTGTCTATATATATGTAATTAGAGAAATCCTTTTATCTCAATCATATATACTACTTACTTTGGCTACAAATTTCTTGGGTTATTATCTGATTGAACGTAATTATAGGACATCCATGTACGTGGGAAACGACGAATCTCATCTACAATGCACAAGCTTCTATTCAATTTACGAATATAACGAACTAATTACAACCTTCATTGAATAGAACTTCTATGCTATCAGGAGAAAAGATTAATAAGACTCAAATTAATTGCTGATCGAGTCCACTGTGAAATAATTAATCTTATTCTCTTTAATTAATAAGAGAGTTCAAATATTTGTCACCATGATCAAACCTTGGTGTTTTAATCCTCCTAATTGCTAATTGGTTTTCTATCTTTATTCTGATCCTCTGACCTTTTTGAAAGCCTCGAACTTGTGCTAAATCAATTACACACCTATACCTCGAAAAATCATCATTAAAATGATTGTCAACCATTTTCACTTAGCTAGGCTATATGAATCACAAGTACTCAGATTCGACGACTGTCCCCACAAATCAACAAAAAGAGTCTAATTTTCATCAAGCTTATGTCCTTACCCACGCGTATCCGAGAAACTTGCCAGAAAGTCACCATCCCAAAAATATCCCCGGAAGATATACCTATTAAATTTTTTATGCGTCATATTCTCATTCATGTGTAATAGATTCATTCATAATAGATGTCACCCATATTTTTTTAGAAGCTCGTTTTATTTAAATTTTTTTTTAAACACAATTTATCTCTCGAAAAGGGATTCATTATAGTTTTTTTTTCCTGGGTGTCTTGTGCTTAAAGGGCTTTATTAGAGGAATATGGAAAGCAGCAGTCTTTGGTGGCAGAGAAAATATTCAAAACCATGGCCGAGGACCTCAACTTTTCTCCAACAAAATCCAAGTCCTATTTGTCGTTGGCCTCGGGACTTTTACGTGTGTATCGATACCCTTGGTGTCCCCTGTCGGAGCTGCAGTGGGGCATCGACGAACACACCGACAGCTCGGTCCTTTCGATACTGCATCAAGATCAAGTGGGAGGGCTTCAAGTTCGCAAGGGGAGTAAATGGCTCGACGTGAAACCTAGTCCAGACACACTTGTTGTCAATGTAGGAGACCTGATGCAGGTTTGGACATGACTCAAAACATAGTTTTCGGTTCGTTAGCGACTCGAAAGCATGAGTTTCTTGATAAGAAAATAGTAAAATTTATTCAAATAAACTTATATATAAAGACCTTTCAAAATGATCATTTTTCTAGAAACACAACTTATAACCCTTCAAAAGAATTTCATGGTTTTAGTAATGACATTCTTGGGTAGCTACATTATATATGTGTACACAGTACACTTATGTTAATTGGTCACTTTGGTTTTGTCCTAGTACTTTACTGTTACATTAGTATGTTTTTGTATGTTTTCAGGCAATGAGTAACGACAAGTATATGAGCGTGAAGCACAGAGTGAAGGTGAACAAGGAAAGAGACCGGATTTCGATCGGGTATTTCGTCTTTTCGACCGAAGATGCGTTGATTGAGAGCTCGAACTACAGGCCATTTACTTATGCAGATTTTCAAGCAGATAGGGAGTTGGATTTTAAGACAGTGGGGGCCAAAATTGGCCTTCCCCGGTATCAGATCTCCCCCGAAAATCACCAATCTTGTAATTGAATTTGGTTGTGTGTGTGTGTGTGTGTATGTATGTCTCCACTTCGATATATACAATGATCATATATTATATTTGTGAAGAAATATATATCTGTATTAAAGATTCTTGTCTTGAGTACTATATTAAAGAAGTGAAGCTAGTGTGGCTTGGCAAATTGCAATCATGATTTAGTTATTTCCGATTATTGTTAATTAGAAAATCAGGTTAATGGGTTGATATCTTTGACGCAGTTTTATATTTTTTGAGGGGAAATTACATTTTGGTGTTTTTCGTCATGTGACTCATGTTATATATGTATATATATTGGTCGATTTACGGCATTAATTCACTAATTAATTTTTATTTTTGTTTCGATTTTATTTTCATCTAAATGTTGTGGTGTCGAGAACGGATTATGTGTCATTGAAAATTGATAACGTGACATCATATAGTGGTGATGTATTCTCTTGTTAAAAAAGAACAATGTTTTTATATAAAAAAATATATATTAGTGAATTAAGGTTGTAAATTGACTGATATCATGATCAAAATTGGAAAACTTGTAAGTTATATGGCAAAAATGTAATTTCCACTTTCTGAAGAGTATGTTTCTTTTTTTTTTTTTTCTTTTTTTTTGGTTAAATTTTGTTCTTTAGAAATAATATAATCCATGATTAAGGTGAAACATATAGTTCGAATATTTGTGTCGATTATCCATGGTGTATGCATGCTAAAGAGTGATGCCATTTTTTTGGAGGGAAAGTGGAAATATGTAAGCACTATGCAAAAATACATGGCTTCATATTTTAAATAATAGATTCGACCGATTCGTGTCACGGATATGATTTCCCAAAAAATCTACTCGAAATTTTATCTTAGATTTGTAGCACTCTATCCAATTTGATTTGTCTATCTACCGAATACGAATGCATTTCACTCAAATAATTGAAAATAGATAATTATTTGATGGGAACTAACATGATAAAAAAAAAACAATTTATCTTTGAAATTATAGTTGAAATGATGCGTAAAAGCTTGAAAGCCGAGAAAACCGGTCGCAAACAAATCATTGAAAAAGGGCATACAATTTTCGAGGCGGGGGACGTAGCTAGGGGATTTTAGGCCCGGAAAAATTGCGGAAAATTGGTACTTTAAAAAAGATTTTTTTTAAAATATAAAAGTGTCGTTGCTATCGTTCGATGCAAATTGAAATAAATCGCACGAGACAAATCATGTACGGTGAGCTCATCCGAGAAGTGTTGAGAAGAAAAATCGAATTTATGATCATTATAATTTGTTAAAGTACTCATACACTCCATTAATTCGAACACTCATTTGAATTAATGCTTCAAAAACAAAACTTTTCAAATATCAATTTTAAAATTTTTGTCATTATTTTTAAAACTCGAATCCTATGAAATCCCATGAAATCCGACCGATTTCATAAAAATTTCATTTAGTTAAATTTCAATCTCATTAAATCAAATCAGATTTCAATCTCATCTCGAAATCCAATTTCACCAAACACTAAAATGTTATTTTGAATTCCAACAGTTAAACACACTTGAACTTGATCTTTCACAAACATACATGAAGTACTGCCCCATAGGACAATTAAACACTTTCAATTATAGATAATCATCAAAATAAACTTCGCTTTTAACTCACTAAATAATTATTCACACCTAGGAATATCATGTTACGACCCCTAAATACAAACTGCTAGTTTATGTAACACTTTAGTCACCACAATTAACATGCAACATGCTAATTGGATCGCGCAATATATATTATTGCCTAGACTATAATGCGAATTCCAATTAACCAGAAGTTCACACTCAGCCTACGCCTAGGGTCCCAAAAGCCTTTGTCTCAGGCTGAGGGCAAAAACAATCAATTTTTCCTCTATTTCCGATTGTAACACCCCCACCGTTACGTTCCACACAGATTGAAAAAAAATTAAGTTCAAAAAAAAATTTATAATAACTTACGATGAACTCATTTAGTAACTTGAGTTTATCATCATTTTCGTAACTCGATCATGATAGATATAAAATATTTGTTATAAAAAAAACCCATTTTTTAATTGCACTTTCACATACTCAGGCCCAAGGCATGACATAATGACATCCGGGAACACTAGAAATAAATAGTACGAAAAGCAAAGTGCATGTGTGGTGGTCATAATCTCTTGAACATGTGAGACAAAGTGTTACATTTACGATAGTCATCTATTGAACATGCATAAACGTCCACCCTTGATGTCAATGGATTGAGGGTTAGACCGCTACGAAGACGTCACGTTTTAAAAGATGGGTGGTTGTAGCACCCTCCCACACAGGGGCGGAGCCAGAAAATAAATAAGAGGTGGTTAAATGTTTTGAAAATTCAATGCTTAAACAAAATTCATAGCATATTATGTTTGGGCTGGGCTATTTTTAGTTTGGGTCAAAGAAGTAACTTTTTATATGTGTATATATATAATATATATTTCTAGTTGGGCCAAGGCAGGCCTGGGGTACCCCTAAACCCGTCTCTGCTCCCACATAAGTTAGAAAACAAGTTTTAAACAAAGTATATAATGATTTACAATATACTCTTTTAGCAACTTAATATAATCGCGCGTTTTTGTACATAAAATAAAAACGAGAAAGAAATGGTTGCGATATGGGCCTATTGTACAACAATCATGCTTGCTTTGTGAAAAGTGTCGACTAATCCGTAGGCGGGGGGCGTCGTCCCCCTGAATAAGTAAGACCCCGCTCTTTTGAATTAAAAAAAAAAAAGAAAAAGAAATACTTTAAAAGTATAGAGCTCGAATCCGAGAAGGGAATGACAAAGATCGATATGCCAAAGATGAAAAGTCACGCAAAATAAGAAAGTATCTCATTCACGGAAAGTTCTATGAGCAACCCAAGGGCAAATCAACGGTCATGATTCATCTACAGATCAATTGATTTGATCTGCAGATCAAATCATGGCCATTGATTTGGGCAGATGGACAGCTAAAAATTTTCCCTCACGAACAAGGATAGGTGATTTATTGCTCGATGTGAAGGATATATATAGTTGGATGAAGCACACTAGTGGCACTAGGTCTAGTGGTTTCAAGTCTTGGGACTGTGATAAGTTCCACTTAACAATAGATTCATATTTAGTTCCCCAAAAAGAAAAACAATAGATTCATATTTCAAGAAAATTGTGATCTATATTTAATAAATTTTATTACTTTATGAGATTATAAATCCAATTATATGAATGCCATCAAAAAGTTGTGTGAGTTTTTAAAAGAAAATTATTATCGCTTCAAAAAAAAATATATTATCTTATTGACTAATTATCCGTATCATTAAATCATGCTCGTGGACCAAGATTGGATCCAAAAAAATTGTTATTTATAAAAATTATTGCTTATATCGTCTCAAATATATATCCGTTTATTCTTTTTAAATAGATTGAGAAAATCGGGAAAATAAAGTTTAAAACAAACTTTCTGTTTTATCCTACTTAATCTATTCAAAAAAATGATTATATATATGTTTTTCAATACTTAATTAGTATTAAAGTAGGTTTCCTATAAAAACATGTCGACTCGATCTATACGACTATACCTACATGTTAAAGTAATATTTTTGACAACAGAAAGTAAATACTTTCCATCGATTGGTTAGATCATAGATTTTTTTCACAAAATTATTATTAGAAAGTCTCACGGAAAATTTTGTGTAATTAATAGAGATATATTAGTTAAAAAATTATACTAAATACAGAAAATGGACTATATATTTTGAACAGCCAAAAAAGAAACTTATATATAACTGGCACATATACAGTACTATTTTATGAGTATAAATAAATTTATAGACGTTGTCCTATTATTTTTTTATATATATAATTAAACTTTCGTTTTGCAAGGGGTTAGCAATTTACAATATATATATATATATATAAGTTGAAAAATATATTATTATTATTATTAATATTATGTTGAATATTGAATGTTGAATATTGAGTTGTAAAATGTGGAAAATTAGTGTGTGATGATGTAGATGATGATATATTTATTTTTGGACTAATCTCAAATGTGGATCTATAAATAGGTCTTCATTTGTGATGAAAATACAATTGAGTTGAGAGAAAAATATTATAAAGTGTAGAGTTTGATATATTTTGAGTTTTTGAGTATTTACTTTTTACCGTAAATTTTTACTTTTTCACAACACGTTATCAGCACGATCGCTCGAAGGTTCTCTATAATTTTCGACGTTCCAAAATACAAGAAGAAGTCAAAAATATTCAACAAGTAAGAATTTTTATTTTACTGTTTATATATTTTTATTGTGTATATATTAATATATAATATCATGTTATGAAAAAAAAATAAGTTTTTTTTAAAACTTGTTATAAATCCTGGGAGAATGTTAAGACGACATCCCGCACTCCCGATAAGGGATACGACAAGTATAAAAGCCTATAAGGTTCTTAAACAATATAATCATATTTGTATAATTTCATGTTATTATATAAAATGTTGTCTATGATACCGATCTTATAATAATGTGATATGATATACTATACATGACTTTATACTAACTATATTGGTATAATTTCATAATATTATATAAAAGGCTGTCTACGACACTAACCTTATAATAATGTGATATGATATACATAATTATTTAATTATGATTATAATTATATGCATTGCATCATTATCACGAATTTTTATTCAACATATGCTCGATTTTTTCTTTACCCTCAACGATCACAAACGGCTAGTTTTTGGCCTATAAATATGTTCACTCAAACTTATTTTCAATCACACCAAAATTCACTCTTTCTCTCAAAATATTTTTACTCGATTTTTCAAAGATGGAGATGATGACATTTATAAGGCTATTTTTCATAATGATTATGATCATCATGCTCACGAGTCTTGTACTCACCAATAATTTTTCACCACATATTTTTTATCTATTTGTATACGCACTTGTAATTTTCATTTTTTCATTATTTTGTATTGTCATATTAATGGAAATTAACTAATAAAATGCATTTTTTTTTTAGTACCACCATGTCAAATTTGACAAAGCTTGAATTCGTTGCACTCGATATCACTGGAAAAAATTATATGTCATGGACTCTTGATGTTGAGATGCATCTTGAGTCAATGGGTCTAAGTGATACCATCAAAGAAATAAATATATCAACCTCACAAGATAAAGCAAAGGCAATGATTTTTTTATGCCGACATCTTGATGAAGGGTTGAAATGTGAGTATCTCACAGAAAAAACCCAATGATTTTATGGAAAGGGTTGAAAGAAAGATTTGAGAATATAAGGGAAGTGATACTCCCGACCGCCCGTGATGAATGGAATACATTGAGATTCCAAGACTTTAAAAAAGTCAGTGATTATAATTCTGCGATGTATCGAATAGTCTCGCGATTAAAATTCTGTGGACTTGAAGTCACGGAGATGGAAATGCTTGAGAAAACATTTTTCACTTTTCACGCATCAAATATAACTCTACAGCAACAGTATAGAGTGCGTGGTTTTACGAGATATTCTGAACTCATTGCATGTATTCTTGTGGCGGAAAAGAACAACGAATTATTAATAAGAAATCATCAATCTCGACCCACTGGATCAACGTCATTTCCTGAAGCAAATGTCGTAATGAAAAATGAAAATCAAAATCAAAGGCATAGACCAAATTTTGGTCGTGGACGAGGTCGAGGACGTGGGCGTGGACGTGGACGTAAAAATGATCGCGGCCGTGGATATGAAAATAATCGAGATAGTTACTTCAATAACTCATCTCAAAAGAACATCACGAACCACCCACCAAAAAGGCAGCATGAAAATACGAGTAAAAATGAAAATCACTCAAAAAGAACTGAGAGTGTTTGTTATAGATGTGACACTCCAGGACATTGGTCACATATTTGTCGAACCCCTGAGCACCTATTTAAGCTTTATAAAGAATCGACAAAGGGAAAAGGAAAAGAGACCAATTTTGTTGAAAATAGTGACCATTTAATTGGTTCAACTAGTTTCAATGCTGCAGATTTTTTGAATGATTTCGAAGACATTGATTAAAGATTGGAGGAACTAGATTGTAACAAATTTGTATTTTTCATGCATTCTTGTATTATAAAGCATGTTATATTTTGCATTTGTATTGTACTTAATTTTTTTTTATTGCATTTTTGTGAAGTTTGATATGGAAAATGCTATGAGCAAACATGGAAATAATATCATGGAAATTTGCATACTGGATAGTGGTACAACGCACACTATTCTGCGAGATGAAAGATATTTCTTGAAATAAAACCAACAAAAACAATGGTGAATACAATATCAGGTCATGTAGACTTGATTGAAGGTTGTGGTAAAGCACAATTTTTGTTACCAAATGGTACAAAATTTCTGATAAATGATGCTTTATATTCACCACAATCGAAAAGAAATTTGTTGAGTTTTAATGACATATATTCCCATGGATATGATACTGAGACGATAACTGATGAAATCAGAAATATATGTGTCTTACCACATATAAATCAGGAAAGAAATATGTGGTTGAAAAATTATCAATGCTCCCTACTGGATTGCATTATACACATATAAGGTCAATCGAATCAAATATGGTGGTTAATAGTTCTTCAATATTAACCAATTGGCATGATCGATTGGGACATCCTGGTTCAATAATGATGCGAAGAATTATTGAAAATACGCATGGTCATCCGTTGAAAGACCAGTAGATCTTTCAGAATAATAAGTTTCAATGTAAAGCATGTTCTCTTGGAAAACTTATTATAAGACCATCGCCAGCTAAAATCCAAACAGAATCACCCATATTTCTTGAACGCATTCAGGGTGATATTTGTGGGCCAATTCATCCACCATGTGGACCATTTCGATATTTTATGGTATTGATCGATGCTTCTAGCAGATGGTCACATGTATGCTTATTGTCAACTCGGAATGTGGCATTTGCAAGATTAATGGCTCAAATAATAAAATTGCAGAATCAATTTCCTGATTATACAATCAAGAAAATAAGACTTGATAATGCTGGAGAATTTACTTCCCAAACTTTCAATGACTATTGTATGTTAATGGGAATTACTGTTGAACATCATGTTGTTCATGTTCATACACAAAATGGATTAGCTGAATCATTGATTAAACGTCTACAACTGATTGCTAGACCAATGATTATGAGAACAAAATTCCCTATTTCTATATGGGGACATGCAATTTTACATGCTGCGGCATTAATTCGCATCAGACCAAGCGCATATCATAAATTCTCCTCATTGCAGCTTGCATTTGGTAAAGAACCAAATATTTCTCATCTGAGAATTTTTGGATGTATGGTGTATGTGCCTATTGCACCACCTCAACGATAAAAAATGGGTCCTCAAAGAAAAATCGGGATTTATATCGGTTATGATAGTTCATCAATCATTCGATATCTTGAGCCTCAGACAGGCGATGTGTTTATAGCACGCTTTGCTGATTGTCATTTTAATGAAGAAATTTTCTCAATATTAGGGGGAGAAAAGAAACACATCGAAAAAGAAATCACATGGTATGTACCATCATTGTTACATTTGGATCCAAAGACCAAACAATGTGAGAAAAATGTACAAAAAATTGTACACTTGCAAAGAATTTCAAATCAAATGCCAGATGCATTTGCAGACACAAAAGGGGTAACAAAATCATATATACATGCTGTAAATGCCCCTGCTCGAGTTGAAATTCCAAAGAAACAAATTAAAGACACTCATGATGTCATAAAATGCTTGAAGCGTGGAAGACCAGTCGGTTTCAAGGATAAAAATCCTCGGAAAAGAAAAGGCATAGAAAAGCACGATGATCATAAAATAGAAAATGGTGTTCCAGAAGAAACACCTGATGATGAAAATGTTCTGTCAGAACCACAAACTGACGAGAATTGTGAAATCTCTATCAATTATATTAATACTGGAAAAATATGGAACCGAAAAGACATAGAAGATATTGATGAGATATTTTCTTATAATATGGTTTGTGACATCATAAATGAAAATGAGGATCATGAACCAAAATCTTTTGGTGAATGTAAAACTCGTCATGATTGGGCCAAATGAAAAGATGTCATCCAGATTGAATTGGATTCGCTGAATAAACGTAATGTTTTTGGATCTATAGTCCTCACACCTGAAGGTGTAAAACCTGTTGGATACAAATGGGTTTTTATTCGAAAGCGAAATGAGAAAAATGAAATAGTCAGATATAAAGCTAGACTTGTTGCACAAGGTTTTCTCAAAGGCCTGGAATTGATTATGAAGAAACGTATTCTCCTGTTATGGATGCAATTACGTTTCGATATTTGATTAGTTTGACATTGTCTGAAAATCTGGAAATGTGTCTTATGGATGTTGTTACAGCTTACTTATACGGATCACTTGATAGTGATATATACATGAAAATCCCTGAAGGATTTAAGATGCCTGAAGCACAAAGTTCAAAATCCAGAGAATTTTATTCTGTAAAATTGCAAAGATCATTATATGGGTTAAAGCAATCCGGCCGAATATGGTATAATCGGCTAAGTGAGCACTTGATGAAAAAGGGATATGTAAATGCTCTAATATGCCCTTGTGTTTTATCAAAAAAACAACATCCGGATGTGTAATTATTGCTGTATATGTTGATGATTTAAACATCATTGGAACGAATAAAGAAATTCAAGAGGTTATGATGTACTTGAAGGAAGAATTTGAAATGAAGGATCTTGGAAAAACCAAGTACTGTCTGGGTTTGAAAATAGAACAAAAAGAATGTGGAATTTTTTTTCACCAGGAAAATTATACAGAAAAGATCTTTAAACGTTTTAATATGGATAAATCAAATTCATTAAGTACTCCAATGGTTGTAAGATCATTAAACATAGAAAAGGATCCATTCCATCCATGTGAAGATGATGAAGTTATTCTTGGTCCAGAAGTACCATATCTAAGTGTCATTGGTGCCCTTATATATCTTGCAAATTGCACTAGACCAGATATATCTTTTGCTGTATATTTATTGGCAAGATTCAGTTCATATCCAACAAAGAGACACTGGAACGGAATTAAACATATATTTCGTTATCTACGAGGAACGACAGATTTGAGACTTTTGTACTCAAAAGACACCAATCAAAGTATCATTGGTTATGCCGATGCTGGATATTTATCTGATCCACATAAGGCACGTTCCCAAACTGGATATGTATTTACTCGTGGAGGCACCGCAATTTCTTGGCGTTCACAGAAACAAACACTCGTAACAACTTCATCAAATCACGCTGAGATTATTGCGCTACATGAAGCAAGCCGTAAATGTGTTTGGCTAAAATCAATGACACAGCATATCCAAACTTCTTGTGGATTATCAGTAGACAAGAAGTCTGTGACGTTGTATGAAGACAATGTTGCATGTATTGCTCAAATGAAAGAAGGATACATCAAAAGTGACAGAACAAAACATATACCCCCAAAGTTCTTTGCCTACACTCAAGAGCTTGAGAAGAATAAAGATATTGATATATGTTATATTCAATCAAGTGAGAACTCATCAGATCTCTTCACAAAGGCACTTCCCACGACGATATTCAGAAAGCATATATACAACATTGGGATGCGCAATCTGCAGAATATGTGAAGAATCACTCATGTTAACATGAGGGGGAGTTTACGTGGCTGCACTCTTTTTTCTTTACTATAATTTTTATCCCACTGGGTTTTTCCTAGTAAGGTTTTTAACGAGGCAGTATAAAACACGTAATGAAGACAGTCATCATATCACGATCATCATCACAAGGGGGAGTGTTGAAAAATATATTATTATTATTAATATTATGTTGAATGTTGAATATTGAGTTGTAAAATATGGAAAATTAGTGTGTGATGATGTATTTATTTTTGGACTAATCTCAAATGTGGATCTATAAATAGGTCTTCATTTGTGATGAAAAATACAATTGAGTTGAGAAAAAAATATTATAAAGTGTAGAGTTTGATATATTTTGAGTTTTGAAATATTTATTTTTTATCGTAAATTTTTACTTTTTTACAACAATATATATATATATATATATATATATATATATATATATATATATATATATATATTCTGTTGAGGGGTCGTTTTACCAAATTTAACTTTGTACATGCATGTGAGGCTCAACTTGCAAGGAATGACGCTGACAAAGTCATTGAATTGGCCCCAACATGAAAAGACCGCCACCAATTGTTGAATATTACTAAATTAATTTTACTTTTTCAATTAGATTTTTTCATAAGTAGTATGGTAACGCCTTTTTCCATGGAAAAAAATATATCTTTTTTTTTAAAAAATAATATATTGTACTTTAATTTACGAAATTAGTAATAATTTATATTAAGAATCATAAAATTTTAAATTTCAAAACAATGAAGGTATAAAAATTATAGTTTGAAGTCATATTAGTTTCTAGAATAATTTCAAAACTAATTTATATTCAGTCGATTCGAGCTTTGAAGACCATAAAAAGCATAGTGTCTAGTTAGGTGAGTCAGGTAGATGAATAAATTTCAATTTGCACTAATTTACATTGCATATTTAAATGCAAAGATTTCATAAATTCCGACTCCAATCACGCATAGACTAGGTCAATTATTTGGCCGTGCAATTGAAGTTATACGCCTATAATTAATATAGAGAAAATTGCATATATCATCCTTGTGAAATCTCGTGTTAGCTAATAATATTCTGTGAAAATTTTTTAAGCTAATAACCCCCTGTGATTCTAGATTTGTAGCATACACACCCCTTCTGGCTAAAAAATGACGAAAATGCCCTCGACTTTTATGAACTATTTAATTTATCATTTATTTTATGTAGGGATATTTTCGTCATTTTTTAGCTGAAAAGGGTGTGTATGCTACAAATCTAGAATCACATGGGGTTATTAGCTTAAAAAATTTTCACAGAGGGTTATTAGCTAACACGGAATTTCACAAGAGTGATATATGCAATTTCTCCTAATATGTATCTGTTTTTTGAGACCATAGAAAAATATAAATTAAATTTATAAAATAAATACATGGGTACGTACGTATAAAATCGTAAAATTTTCAGATTTCTCGTACGTTACGATTGGGATGAGAATATCGTGTACCGTGACTACAGTCGTTTGTTGGTAATTCTAGTCCAAATATTTCAGGTCAAATAGAATTTAAATTATACGATCATTTTATTTACATTTCAAAAATAACTAAATTGAATATATGTCCAGGCTAATATTTCGAAAGATAGCAGTAGGTCTCTTGTGAGACGGTCTCATAAATTTTTATCCGTAAAACGGGTCAGTCATGCTCATATTTATTATAAAAAGTAACAATTTTGACATAAAAAAAATACGATCCAAATAAAATATTCGTTTCTTAAAATTGACATGTGAGATCGTTTCACATAAATTTTTATATTCAAAAGTTGCATCAAATAACGTGAAAAGTGAGTGAGTTAAAGCTAATATACACCAAGTTTTACATAAACCCGAAATACGTTTAGATAAATATATAGTCAAACATAAAATTCAGAGATCCTCAAAGATATGAGCTTTGAAGTAAGATCGATACCTGTAATATTTCATTATAATCTTGATATATAAAGTGTGGTCTTTTTTTCCCTAAAATAATTGCATATTATGAAAAAAAAAATTCTCATTGTGTGATAAATCCATAAATAAAATCAAAAGAAGAAATAAAGACGCAATCAAAGATTTCCGGTTCCACTATGCACAGTGGTATCCATTCAACTTGGTAGCCATATATATATCTTTGGCCCGTGACTAGTGGGTTCCACCAGTGTGCACATGTTAAGCCATTCGTATTAGTATTGTTTTTGCTTTAATTCTATAGTTTTCATGAGATTCGACGTAGTAGTGCTGGTATAATCGGATCTAATTTTTTTTATATGAAATAAATTTAAATTTAAGGTATCGATAATCTTTAGAAACAGTATTGTACTTGAACGTAATTTATGGAAGATTTAATTATATATTCCAATTATACACTTCGAGATTCAATCGCATGCATCTCGCCTGGGCGCACTAGGAAATGGGTTTTTCGGATATATATATATAGAGTTTTTTTATGGTGTTCAACATTATATGTCCACTTCATGCTCACCATATACAATAGATGAGTTGACCGGTACAATAGATGAGTTGACTTGTACATATTGGTGGGCATGAAGTGGACATATAGTGTTGGGCATCATAAAAAATTATATATATATATATATATATATATATATATATATTAAACTTTAATTCGTAAAAATATATCATAATTATGTAAATCGATCATTTATCAAAGTTATTGGGCCTAATTAATCTACTCATATGCTTTACAACGTTAATATTCCATGGATAAGAAATCATGAAAGGTGAAGAATTAATTTTCACATATTCGCACGATAATTGATGCTAAAGTCTTTTTCCAAGTCGCAACTCACAATGCACATGCTACGTACATGTATCTACCACAAGCCTATCTCATTTAGTTGGAAATCTTCATAATCTTTCACATACAGTGTAGAAAATTTGAAAAATAACGTGTCATAAAAATTTTTGGAGTATATATTTGAGAAATTACGTTTTTGTCTAATTTTTGGTCATATTATCGGTCAATTATAGTCCGAGCCCACGAACTTGCAAACTTTTTTTCATTTTAATCCTTCTTTTATCGGTGTATATATTGTTGACGTGCCGTCGAAAAATAATTGTTTTTGGCCAAAAATTGATGATGTGATGACAGACATTGCTAACGTGTTCATATGCAAGTTAGTTGAATAAAATCGTGAATTGACATATAACAAAATAAAAATGAAAAACATATGCGAGCTGCAAAACAAAAATATGATCTTCCATATACAAAAAGTGGATTTTTATGTATAAAATAGTTCATATAATTAATGGTTATGTCATGAATTGAAGACGCATTTGACCTAATAATTGGAATAGTTTTCGCTTTAAGACTCTTTTAATGGAGAACCTCTTGTCTTTCCTTCGACAAGTGTGTTGAAAAGGCATGAAATAGTGGCACAAGTGGGAATCGTTTCTTTCTTCAAATCAATACAAAAGATCATGATAAATTGCTCGTACTAATTTGGTCCCATTTCTTGCTTGTATTTTTAAATGTATGTATGTCAGTATGTGTTTGTCGTTTGAGTAGGTACCGGATATAATTAATCGTTAGTGGATTTGGTATCT
Source organism: Henckelia pumila (assembly GCF_033568475.1). Lineage (NCBI taxonomy): Eukaryota > Viridiplantae > Streptophyta > Magnoliopsida > Lamiales > Gesneriaceae > Henckelia > Henckelia pumila. Next base: position 35,770,003 of record NC_133122.1, read on the forward strand.
ATTTAGATAAATTCTTAAACCGTTTTGTTGAGTTTTTTTGGGTACGTTGATGGATTTTGATTTAGCGTGGAACTGTAATTTAAATAAGAGCTTGTGTTAAAAAAATATATGTTTTATTTGATCATATACTTTGAAAATGTTTTTTGTATTTTATAAGAGAAAAAAACTTAAAATATATTTTTGGATAAAATTTTTGAAAAATATTTTTCAAAAAATGTTTGTTTTTAAATAACATTTGAGATATGTTTTTAGAATGGAACCATGGAAGACAAAGATGAACAACATTACTTTTAAAATGTTAAAATATTTTTATAGAATAGTTGTTCAAACACAAAATTATTCTTAAAAAAACTTTTAAAATATTTTATAAAAAATGTTTAATAAATACATGTCCAAACGAAATCATAATTTTTTTTTTGTTGTCATCAAAATCCGATTTTGAGCGTCGAAGATGAAAGGAGTTCGATCGTCTGAGTTGGTGTATTATGGTACGTCGTAGAAGGTGCATATGAACTTCCATCTTGCAATCTTTATTTTGATGTTTCGTCTTAATTCACTCTTGATATCCTAGTGATTATAACGACTGATAAATAGTGCAATCAGATAATAAAATACATGTTGATGATCGAATGTATATTAGACAATTCACAAAAAAAAAATTGTGAGCAGGTTTCACGGGATTTTTTTTTAATGGATCTGTCTCACACATAAAAAAATATTAATTTTCACAAAAACTCTCATGAAATTGTCTCACAGATTAATTTTGTGAAACGTATCTCTATTTTATATGACCAAAATATTACTTTTTATTGTAAATATGAACAGAATTAACTTATTTAACAGATAAAAATTCATGAGATTATCTCACAAAAAACCTACTCATTATTTTTTTATTTTTTGAAAATAAAAAATATTACTTTTGAATCTATATATAAGAAATATTGAAATTAAAGTTCAATAATGTGACATTAAATCGTCGTGTAACCTCAGCCATTCATCGGTCTGTCAAAATACCCAATTTGTATTTTCGGGCAGAGAATCTAACTACCCGTAAAAGGGAACTCTATGACCCGTTTGTACTTTATATGCTTGTATTTATATATACATATACACAAAAAATATGTGTTTTGCTTTTATTGCCATTTATTTAATTTATTTTAATATAATTTAACCAAGGGGCAAGCATCGCAATAATGGTCGGCATGTTGACAAGTGAAAAAGGGTGGTGGAGACTTCTTCCTAAAAAAATATGTAATGGGACCCAAATTTTTCTCCACTTTGAACGGCGTTTGAGTAAAGCTTGGCACCCCAATGCATTCATCTTCCTCATTTTTCAATGTTCACATTATCCCTTAAAAATCGGTTGATTCGACTCATCTGCGATGAGTGTGGTACCCTTACATTGTAAATCGAGTCTTCTATATTTTCTCATGCATATATATGCATTTGAAAATGTATGTGGTCCATTGGATTTAAAGTGAGAATAATACTTTCACTACATGGTTGAATTTTTCTCTTATCGAAATCATGAAAGAAATAATTATTCTCGTTTGATTTTAGAAACGGAGTCCGAATCAAGAATTTATGTTGTAATCGTGGTTATCGTGATCTGAGATGGAATGCATGATGCTTTATTTCATATCATTTTCTTGTGTGTTATGAATACTATAAATTGTTTATGGGATTATCATCAATTTAGTAAAGAATTGTGTAATATATGGTTCTCCATTAAGCATCTGAGTTGGTGGAGTGTGCAAACTTTTGACAAATTATCAGGGGCTCGATTCCTACTACATACGCCTTCTCGAGCAGGGCTTATTCAATGTAATTTAGCTGACTGACCTAGTTTGCATACTATTGTATTAGTCCGAAGATTTACTCAGTGCGTATCGAACACATACTATCCAAGATATATTTAAAGGTGAAAATTTATAAATACATATGAGATCTAATATTTTTTCAATAGACCTCGCGTATATTTACTATTTTATAAAACATGAGCTTATTAGAAAAACCAATTTTTGGTGTCATGGTGTAGCAAGGAGAAATTCCAAAAATAGTGTTGTCATTATTAAATTTAATCAACTATCATTGAGGATAAATTTGGAAATTTTGTGACTTATTTCGTGTCTAAAACTGCAAAACCTCCCAACTGTGTAGTGATTAGCGGATTAATTTAAAATTTAAAATTTAAATAACAGATGATGGTGGGAATTTGTAAACGTGGTCAAGGGATTATGGGAAATAGGGGGGATTTAAAAAAAATAAATAATAATAACTTTTTATTTTGATATCAAATCTAGGACTTTTACAAAAATATAATATTTTCGAATTTTTTGACTTCAATCTTAAACATTATTTATATGAAAATGCTTTAAAAATATAAATACATTAAATTTATGTCATATATAATATCTGTTCATTATATTACATACGCAGCACGTGTGCCTCAGATACTAGTATTGATAAATTTTAACAATTGGATGCATCATTACTGTAGTATCTGTACAAGTAGCATGAAATTTTCACATGAAAAGTAGCGACGGGTGATTCTTATGTCATAAAAAAAATTATGTAATATATGGAGCAATTAAGGAACAAATGAGGTATCTGATATTTTTGACCATATCATTGGTTATATTTACTGACTACCATCCTGATTACCTAACCTATTTATTTGTTTTGACTATTGTTCAAAATAGGTGCTACGAACCTATATATTTTGATCGACTAGAAAATTGTATGTGCGTTGCACGTAACAACAATTTTATTTGATTGAGACCGAAGTTATCAAATTTCGAATGTTTAGTTTTATTAAAATCAAGTGTTATACTTTTTACGGCAAGTTCAAACTTCAGTAACCATGATTCAATATCTAATTAGTTACTGAAGTGGTCATATGACCTATTTAACTTTCTTTTTTGTTATATTTATCGATTTTTTATTGACGATTTTTTGTATTGATATTATATGTTTATGCATTGAGTTTGATTTATTTTTTAGCTAACAATTTTAAAACAATAATATATGTTATATATTTATTGAAAAACGTAAAATATATATTTGTTACAAATTGTGGGATCAAGATATTTGTATTATACTAAAAGTTATAGTTAGTGGTAATTATGTAACGCAAATCTTTTAGATCGTATCACAGTTCAAACAAACACATATTTCAATTGTTCAACCCAAGGAGACAATTATTGCACTCAAACAATCATCATATCAAGAATTGTGCTTTCAATCAATATGAATCGAAACTACGAGCTTGACTCTGATATTAATTGTATAACCGAACACGTCTCATTTTACCAAAAGTTATAGTTGATGGTAACAATACGACTCAAAATTTTAAACAATACAAAATCTCAAGCGTCATGTTTCGATTAATGCTCTCAGAGACTATTACTGCACCCCAACATAAACAATTTATGTTAAATGATAATTTTACTTATATTGATTTTTAAGAGAAAACAGTAATTTCTTTATGAGAAATGATTTTTTGATTCATTAACTTGTCTAAATTTGAGTTTTAGTCCATTGATCAGTTGTTAAATTTGGTCATGGTGCACTAAAATTCAATAATGTTCGATCTCAATTCAGCATTTTTACGTCGTGTCAGTATTTTTTTTTATTTATTATAAATCAGTATTTTCTAGTGTCACGTCTTCAATTAGACCAAAAGTAGCCGAATTAAAATTCAGCGTATCACAAATAAACTTTGTAAACTTATTGGACCAAATCATAATATTAAATAAGTTAGTGAACAAAAAAAACTATTTTTACTTTATTTAAAAGCTTTATTTAGATATGGATTTTGATCTTCTATTGATAAAGTAAATATAAATCACGTATTATTTTTTTTTTCTGATAAACCATGTTAATCATTAGACAATTATTGTAGCTTGACTTGCTACAGTAATTTCTTTCAGATAAATGATTTTTTGATTCATTAACTTGTCCAAATTTGAGTTTTAGTCCATTGAGTTGTCAAATTTGATTTTGGTGCACTAACATTCAATTTTCGACTATTGTTAGTGCAATTGCTGACATGATTTTTGACAATTCAACAATGTTCAATCTCAATTTTTGACTTGAATATGTTTTTATTCTCAATTTCTTCAATAATAATCTAATTGAGTTGTTTTAAATTTGATATACATATAAAGCACATGTCGTTGTACATGCCATAAAAAGCATTTATATGGAGTGTGATAATTAGTATATAATTTTTAAGAATAGTATGTTAAATATATTATTTGCAATAAAAATTTGAGTAGACAAAAAAATGTGAAGAAAAAATATCTTTTAGAGGATGAACAATCATATTTTAAACAATTTAAAAACTTTTTATAATCAATCATTTTTAGGATTTAAGTAACTTGGATATAAGAATAACTTGTCTAACTTAAAATCGATTTGAATTTAGTGTGATTTTCTAATTTTTGTCACACAATTTTTTTTCCATTTCATAAGAATTACATTAATTGATTCTATTAGACAAGTATTATATTGTAATACAAATATCAACATAAAACTTAGTTATAGTATAACCATACTCTTTATGTCTCACTTAATTAAACTACGTATATTTATTTTTTATTTGTCTCAATTATATAGTTTAGTTCTCATATTAAATATCATATGTCATACTCTTTTAACAATTTATCCCTATTAAATTCATATTATTAACTACTTGTATAATTATTTTATTTTATTAAAATTTCATTAAATAAGGGTAAAATGAGAAATTTCTTTATAAAAGTTATTTTTTCAAACACTTTCTTAATATATATGTGAAAATACACACAAGCCTAAATAAGTGGGAAAAAATGAGTATATTTTTACCTTGGACAAGAAAATATTGATATTGTTGATTTTGTAGTTCCTAAAAATTTCATAAATATTACAAAAAAATATTAATTATTAAATAAAAATGATAATAACTAAAGTGCCACTTTTATAGATATATATAGATATAGACAAATAAATAAATTAAGACATATTTCAATTAATATAATAATTTTTAGTTTAAGAAATGAATTAAATTTAACAATTAATCTACTTTGAATAATAAATCAATGGGCACAAAATTAAGAAAAAATTCAATTAATAAATTTTTTAATTTAAGACATGAATTAAATATTACTAATTAATATACCTTGAATAAATAAATAGACAAAAATTAATTACTCATGAATAATCTAGAAAATGAATTGGAAAACCTAAAAAAACATTGAAAATAACAAAAATATTTAATTAATAGTATGTAAGATAAAGAAGGGCAAATTAAAAAATTTACAATTGGAACTCATATATTTATAAGAGTATGTCTCAATTATATAGTTTAGTTCTCATATTAAATATCATATGTCAATACTCTTTTAACAATTTATCCCTATTAAATTCATATTATTAACTACTTGTATAATTATTTTATTAAAATTTCATTAAATAAGGGTAAAATGAGAAATTTCTTCATTAAAGTTATTTTTTCAAACACTTTTTTAATATATATGTGAAAATACACACAAGCCTAAATAAGTGGGAAGAAATGAGTATATTTTTACCTTGGACAAGAAAATATTGATATTATTGATTACATTTGTAGTTCCTAAAAATTTCATAA